>NC_059437.1:47535031-47680031 GCF_021028975.2 Sphaerodactylus townsendi
AGGAAACAAAATGGTGGGCACACTGGGGCAGCACTTGGAACATCTTCGAATCGACAGAATTAACATCTGTCGCATTCAGAAGTCAGCCCTGCTGGGATCTGCACGAATACTACACCGATACATTACAACTTCCTAGGCCTCTGGGTGAGGCTCAAATTGTAATGAAGGCCAACAACCAGCTAAAGAACTGGCAGCTGTGAAATCAAACAAAACGAAGAAGAAGAAGAAGAAGAAGAAGAAGAAGAAGAAGAGGAAGAGTAGTAGTAGTAGTAGTAGTAGTAGTAGTAGTAGTAGTAGTAGTAGTAGTAGTAGTAGTTTGGATTTATACCCCACCTTTCTCCCCTACAAGGAGACTCAAGGTGGCTTACAAGCTCTTTTCCCTTCCTCTCCCCACAACAGATACCTGGTGAGGTAGGTGAGGGTGAGAGAGATAAGCCTTTGCCACTCAGGTGGGAGTGGGGAATCAAACCCAGTTCTCCAGATTAGAATCCACCTGCTCTTAACCGCCACACCACGCTGGCTCTTATTATAAAAATAATAAAGTGTTGGTAAAATCCTGAATGCAAGAAAGCTACAACTGAAAAGAAATCCATCGGTGGTGGTTGTGTGAATTCACTCTTGTTTGGAGACGAAAGACATCCGAGTCGACATAGCCTGTGTGAAACAGCACTTTGCATAAATAAATACATTAAAAATAGGGTGAATTACCTCGCACATTCGCAGCAATATAAATAAAACTCTGTAAGGTCAACTGCTACTTAAATCTGTATTGTCAGTTCTGCTTTTTTATTTTTTTAAAATTCAGCTGAGCTGTGAGTCGTAGTGCCGGAGGGCAGAATGTAAATTGAGCTGTTGTTTTGAAGCACAGCGAGGTAATAAAAGGCACTGTCAATTGCTTTCAAATGCATGACAGATTTATCCTCTTCACGGTGGAAAAAAAACGTGGCATGGATATTATCGCAGAAATTTTGCTATGCGTAGTTGTAGGCCTGTTGTGTTTGATAGCTCAAATCAAACCATCCTAGGCTATGGCCAAGTATCTAGCTTAAAAGGATGTTTCCAACGCGAAAAGGCACACGTGGCTTGTTATCAGACTTCCAGTGCGTTACCAGACAGGACTCCTGTCTGGAAAGCAATAGGAGTCCCCAATCCTCAGAGGATCCTTTCGCAGCCTGCAACAAGGACAACATATTCAGAACCAAAGGAAACTGCTGAGTTGGCGCTTATTTCTGTAGGGTTGGCACACGGGGCAGATGAATATGAGGAAAGCCGACTATCCCTGAGAAGTCACTATCAGGGCTGCTTCCTGAAAGTTCTTCACATCTTATCTGGTTCACCAGATAATCCTCTGTCACTCAAACCCGGTTCTCCAGATTAGAGTGCACCTGCTCTTAACCACTATGCTGGCTCTCTTAGTTATATTGAATTTTAGGATATGGGGCTGGGAACTTTCTCAGCTGCTCCATCCTTGACTGGAGCACCATCTTTACATGCTTTATATGTTTTACAGCCCCATCCAAAGGGGCCCAGTGGGTGGGGAAAGCACTGCTTGACTGCTGCCCTGCCTCCCCCACCGAGGGCTTTCTCATAGTGCACAAAGCCCCCCCAATTTTTTTTAAAGCACCAGGAATCCCCAATAGGGTGAATAGAGACACCCCACAAAAATGTGGTGTATCTTTGCTGGTGAATAGGGTATGGAAGACTATGGAGGGCTATGGAGGGCTACTAAGATCCCCCTCATCCCCCCTGGAATGTCCCTGGCCGTGCTGGAGTAGCATTTTGCACTGGTGGGCCTGGGCGACAGTGGCGGCTTCCAAGCTGGTCACTGCAGAGCTGTGTAATGCCTGGCCCCCAAGGTAAGTACCGCCCCCCCCCGGTTCATTTGCCCCTTGTGCCAATGGAGTGGGTACCCACATCAGATCTGGGCTGTGCCAGCTCCAGAGGAGCATTTGCTCCACCTTCCGGGTTGGGCTGTTAGTGTATTATTATTATAATTTCACACATTAAAATGCATTGTTTGTACAGTTTTGAGTTGCTCTGAGACCCGCTGCGGTGGGGGAGAGCGGGATAACAATCAAATAAATAAAATTAACCCTGAAATATACTTTTTGCTGCTTTGGATGCAACTGATAAAGGCTAGCAAACTGATAAAGGCTAGCAAAAGGTTCTGCTGGAATAGTTCTTTTTTCAGTCTTTAACGTGCTCCTGGAGTCCTCTTTGATGAGAGCATTTATAAGGAGGGGTCATGGCTCAGTGGCAAATCACCTGCTCTGCACGCCGAAGCTCCCAGATTCAATCCGTTCAGTTGAAAGGACCTTGTAATTGCAATGTGAAAGGCCTCTGCAAGGAAGTCTGGCGAGTTGCTGCCAGTCAGAGCAGACAACAGCGAGGTTGTTTCTGCACGGCAGAATTATACATATATACCACCAGTTTTTTAAAATCCAGGTCTGTTTTATCCTAGTTTTGCTGTTCGCATGGCTGCCTGTTTTTTTGAAGGAATCCAATAAAGACCGGGAGGAGATGCTCCAGCTTGTTTCTCGCGAGCCCAGGACTTCTGTATTTATATTGTAAGTGTATCTGAGTGTGCCCAGTGTCCCACGTTCTGATTGGCTGTTGTTTTTGAGTGGCAGCTTGAATGAACGTCAGATGGGAAGATCAGGCATCTGGGCAGGAAAAATAAACTGGTTCTGCTCCCAATTGGTGTTTGCATGGTAGCAGGCTCTAGCAGGCTCAGCCCGTGATTTTTGAAAAGAATCACCAAACTGGTGATTTTTGAATACCCTTGGATGAACGAAATATTGTGGGGCAAACCCGCATTAGGACCGGGAACCATGCAAAATTCTTGTATGGAACAGGGTATTTTTCTTGCTCAATGCAGGATATTTTGATCATGTGGCAACAGCCTGGCTTAGGTAGACCATTGGTCTGACTCACTATAAGGCAACTTCACATATTCTAGTTCTGAAGAAACAGGATGACGTGTGTGCCCACGCACATGTGCATACACAGGCGATTGTCACCAGCAAGGGGAAACTGCAGGTTTGTTATCCTTTAACTGGAATGCCAACCATTTAGTGTAATTAATAGACTCAGAAGATCTTCCCCAGCACCTGTTTGCTCTGGGTAGGAAAGATATTTAAAGAAGATTAAATATCTGCATGATTAATAGAAGCAAGCAAGCTGACAATCGTAACGGGTTAGGATGGTGATGTACAGCCAGCCGTTAGTTCTTGGGCATTCGGCAAGTTTGTTTGTTTGTTGGTTTGTTTATTTATTATAATTATTTACTGCCCTCCCCCGAAGGGCTCAGTGCGGTGAACATGAATATATGAATAGAGCACAAAATAAAATCAATAAATCTCAAATAATTAAATAAATCTGATGAAGTTGGCATCGATAGTATGAAGCCATGGGAAACTTGTCAATAGTTTGCTCACCAGGGGAGAACACATCTAGCTGCAAAGCCACCATGGTTGACTGTGGGAGTTCCATTGAGCATTTAGCTCTTAGGGATAAGCAGTTATCATGGACAGTTAGCAAAGCTACGAAAGGCATCTCCATAGGTTGTTCTGTCTGGATTGGATCTCTCAGTATGACTTTTTTTGTCTTGGTTCCTTGACAGCCTCAGCAACAGATTGCTCACTGAGCTGTTGCAGCCTGCTTTGCCATTAGATTTATTAACTGTGTCTCCTGAGATGACTCTGCTCTGGTGGTTAGTTTGTAGGCATAGCCAGCTATATGTGCTGCTGATAGTAGAGGCATATCGAGGGAAAATGTAGCCCAGTGCAAAATCTGAGTTTCTCTCGCCCTGTATGGTGGCCACTCTCCCGCACCACAACCAAACAATTTTTTTTTGTCATCTCAAAGTCACCGTCACATTATGGACCTGGGGGGAAGCAGGAGGGTTGTGGGGGTGATTTTCTGCTCCCCATGTTACTAAATGGCCACAGCCCGGGGATATTTGATCCCATATGTTCCCCTGGGTGGTACGCCCCTGGCTGATAGTCATACCCATGGCCAGTCATACCCATGGCCAGTCATACCCATGGCCAGGCTGATAGTCATACCCATGGGCAGTCTTTGATTGCTAGGAGGGACTTCCATATTTGCAGCTACAGGTCTGAAGTAATGGGTGGGGGAAAACAACCAACAGTTCTGTCATAAGTCCAGCTATCTTGTACCTGAGGCCTGAAAGACCTTGACAGACCATTTTTATTCATCCCCATCCTGGATGTAGTGGGCAGTGTATGGATTTAAATTAATGACCAGATGGATTATTCAACTGAGAAATGGGGTGCTGTGTGGTTTCCGGGCTGTATGGCCGTGTTCTAGCAGCATTCTCTCCTGACGTTTCGCCTGCATCTGTGGCTGGCATCTTCAGAGGATCTGATGGTAGGAATGGAAAGCAAGTGGAGTATATATATCAAGTGGAATATATATACCTACCATCAGATCCTCTGAAGATGCCAGCCACAGATGCTGGCAAAACATCAGGAGAGATTGCTGCTAGAACACGGCCATATAGCCCGGAAACCACACAGCACCCCAGTGATTCCTGCTGTGAAAGCCTTCGACAACACAACTGAGAAATGTTGAATCCTTCCCCACATACACACAGTCTACTTAGCTGCCATGGTGCTGATTAAGATGATAGTTCTGAAATATCTAAAGAGGAGTAAAGTAGTACTCCAGGTAAGGTGGTGTAACCATCCTAACCACAACCCTGCTGGGAGCTCAGGATAGCAATGGCTGAGGAGCAGTTTGCCCAAGCAAGGTTAGTACCTAACAGCTCAGTTTCTGCTTTGTCTATTACGACCTTGATACTCCAGCAAAGTTTGAATGCAGCTGCACACTCGGTTGGCGAGCGCGTCCTCTGTAGCTGTTCCGATTTGTTCTGTACTTTGGACTTCAGCATTTGCATAAGCCGTGGGACTTGGGTTTCTATTACACAGTGAAGTATTATCCCTTCTCTGTTAACAACCAGCAGTGAACTCAGTTCAGAATGGAAGCACTTCAGCATAATTAGTTGGTTAAAGAAGACTGCCTATTGATTAACGGAACTAAATGACCCGTAATTAACAGCATGACTACAGTGCTAATCTGTGGGTTTTGGGGGCATTATTTCCGCCATCTCTACAAGATTTGGAAACTGTTGGGCCTTTTCATCTGGAGCAGGTAGATGAAGGATCCACTTCACGCTGTAATGGAGTTAGCTTTCACCTACAGGGCCTTTTCAAAAGCACATTGATGTGATATAAAAGGGCCTGCTGCGGTGTTGTTTTTAATCTCTCGTCCCGCTGAGCCGCGCATGCTAACTCCACACTGATTTCCTTTCCTTTGAAAATGTTCCGCTCTTGAAGTGAGGGGGAACACCTGCTCTGAACCGTTCTAAGATGTTGTTGGAATTGAACTTCAGATCACCACTTGGGCTTGGGAATCAGGTCTTTTGTTGCAGTGCGTCTAGATGGCCAGTAGGTGTCTCTCCGAATGTTGCGTGGAGAACCAGGGCAGGTACTAGATAGAAAACCGAGTGTTTACTGATAACTTTGGCCCATGTAGGTAGGAAATGCATGAGTTGCATATCGGTAGGGGTCTCAGCACTGTGGACTAGTTATGAGTTGAATATCATAACGTGCAGGGTAACTGTGTGGTTAATGAGCCATCAGGTTGCAGCCAATTTATTGCAAGCCAGTAGGGATTCAAGGCAAGAGACTAAGCAAAGCAAAGCCAAGCCTTTATTGGCATACATAGAACAACAGCAACAAAACACAACAAACATAAAAATTTTAAAAGGCAAAAAGGATAACCTCAGATAAATACATATTATGACTGGCTCTGAATTATTTCCGTAACAAGCAAGAGACTAAGGCCCCTTCCACACACGCAGAATAATGCACATTCAATCCACTTTTACAATGGTTTGCAAGTGGATTTTGCTATTCCGCACAATAAAATCCAGCTGCAAAGTTCATTGAAAGTGGATTGAAATCTGCAAGGGGCCTAAGCAAGGTAGTTTGCCATTGCCTTCCTCTGCACAACAACCCTGGTATTGGACTTTTCAGGCCACGTGGCGAAGTGTAATTTGCTGCTGATGTTTCAACATTATCTATGGCTGCCATCTTCAGAGGCATGTCACGGTAAAGATATGTTCCTCTGTGGCACAACAGCCACTTGATTCCAGCTGTGAAAGCCTTTGAACAAGGCGTTGATCCTGGAATTCCTTGGTGGTCTCCCATCCACGTACTAACCAGGGCTGACCCTGCTTAGCTTCTGAGATTTGATGAGATCAGGCTAGCCTGGCCCATCCAGGGGGCTTTCCCCACTCACCTTCTGCTGTGCGCCGCTCTCGCGCCCCCTCAGCGCTTGTCATTCCTGGCGCGCTCTCGGGGTTCCCCACGACCCCGCGCTCCATGCGGGGTCATCAAAAGGTGCCGTTTCTTCAGCGCCAGGAATGACGCACGCTGAGGTGGTGCAAGAGCGGCAGCATCGGGGCGGCTGAGTGGTTGCCGCCCTTCCAAGTGGGGAGCGCCGCTGGGCCCTGCACTACTTTCCCGGAGTAGCGCGCAGCAGAAGGTAAGTGGGGAAAGCTCCGAAGTGAGGACACAGGGAAACTTTTTTTTTGCCGTCAAGACACCAACTAGAAGAAAACTTTGGTGACCAACTAGAAGAAAGCCAAAATACAGTTTACCTCCAGCTTAGTCTCTAATATACAATATTTATTCTGGCATGAGCTTTCATGAGACTGGATAGTGGAAGGACATCATTTTGCACACACCTGATTTACTTCTGATACGCATCCGAAGAAGCAAGTTCCAGCTCACAAAGCCTTATGCTGGAATAAGTGTTGTTAGTTGTTAAAGTGCCTCTGGAGTTCCGTTTTCTGTAGTATTGCTGCTTACATAGACCCCCCCCCCCCTGTTGCTTCTTTCCCTCCTTTGCTTTGTGATATTTGCCATGGTCAGAATTTACTTAGAAAACTGCTTAGGGGCAGAGATTTATCTTTTTGACACGTTAATTACCTTGTAAAATGTCATAAATAAATACTACACAAGCTATGTAGATGTTCCAATGTCAGGATGCTAATTAACCTACAGTTAATGTCTTCCGGTCAACCCTGATTCAAAAAGGGTATTGTAGAATGGGAAAACTTGCAGGAAAGTGTAACCAGAGAGATTATCGGGCTGAATCACTTTCCACAATGAGAGAAAGCTGAAGCATTTGGGGCTTTTCAGTTTAGAAAAAAAAGAAGAGTTTCAGATTTATACCCCACCTTTCTCTCCTGTAAGGAGACTCAAGGCAGCTTACAAGCTCCTTTCCCTTCCTCTCCCCACAACAGACACCTTGTGAGGTAGGTAGGACTGAGCGAGTTCCGTGAGAACTGTGACTAGCCCAAGGTCACCCAGCAGGAATGGAGGAGTGCGGAAACGTATCTGGTTCTCCAGATAAGCCTCTGCACCTCAGGTGGAGGAGTGGGGAATCAAACCCATTTTTCCAGATTAGAATCCACTATACCACGCTGGCTCTAAAGATAAATTAACATTGGGGTGGGGGGGTGGGGTGACCTGATTGAAGTTTAGAAAATTATGCATGATGTGGCAGAAAGAACCTTTTCTTCCACTCCCCAAATACTAGAACTTGGAGGAGAGGGCACCTAATGAAGGTCCTAAGTGATTCAGGACATTGAAACCATGCATTATTTATAGTTTATGCCATGGAATGTATTGATGGCCCCGCAACTTAGAGTTCCCAACTTCCGGGGGGTGGGGTGGGGACTGGAGCTTTCCTAGAATTACACCTGATCTCCAGACTACAGAGATCAGTTCCCCTGAAGACAATGGTTCCTTTGGAAAGTGGGCCACACAATATACTTTGCTCCTCTCTTGTCTCCAAATAGGTCTAAAGTTTTACTTTAGCTATTTCTTACTTGGCCCAGTCATCTTCTCTTGCTTTCCCCACTCTCACAAGACCATGTGGATAAAATAGGGGTGGGGGATGTAATCTATCCCACCCCAAGCTCTTTGCAAGAAAGGTAGAATAAAATATGAACGATAGTGCAGACTCTACATGCATGCAGTTTCTGCAAGGCCAGCAGATAGCGCCCGACCCTTCCACTGCTATGTCAACTCACTTGACATTATCATCTGCACATGGTTAGAGCTATAATTGTGTTGGACGTCTTCCATTTTCACTCAGGGGAGTGTCCCCCAGTCTGAAAAATGCTTTCCTCTCCATATTATTCATTCACTGCGCTATGCGGGATAAACTGAGACTGCCGGGTTTTAAACCTGCTCTGGCCGGGTTTCCTTTTAATAGCAGATTTGCTCTGTGGCAACGAGCAGGTGAAAAGGTTTAGCTCCATGCAGTGGTGGGATCCAAAAGTTTTACTAACAGGTTCCCATGGGGGTGGGATTCAAACTGTGGCATAGTGCCAATGGGGCTGGGCGGGGCATTCCTGGGCGGGGGTGTGGCAAGGACGCAGCCGCTGCACCGGTCTTTGGGCAGGAAACGAATGCACGCAGGCACAGGCTGCCACGCACGCCGGTGCACCTCCTGCTAGACTGCTTCAAGTTCTGCGTGCTACTGCTGAGAGGAGGGCGTAACTAAGGCAAAAATCATGCGGCAAAATCACCACTTAGTAACCCCCTCTCGGCACACACAAATAATTAGTAACCTACTCTTGGGAACCTGTGAGAACCTGCTGGATCCCACCTCTGGCTCCATGCAACAGGAAAACTTCACCCATTTATTTCTGAAGCTCAAACCTTTGTTCCTGGGTCAGGAGCGGACTTGCCTTGTTTTTTGCAACTGCAGATGTGCAACCTCCAGTTTGTGAAACCTCCAACAGCCGAAGACTATGAGAGAGTCCCCTCTTTCTCTCCAATATATTTGTGATGGAAGCAGAAGCATTGCTAATTAATTCTTAACAGATATTCTTTATGAAGCATATTATAATATGCAGATAATCTAAAGAGTGCCTGTGCTTGCATAATACAGATTTAATAGATATAACAAGGCAATTAGAACCTCATTAAGTTTGACCTAGCTTGGTGATATTCACGAAGCGGTCCCATTCTGTCTCCTTCATAATATTTAGCTGGGTTTATGAACAAATGTGAGACTGGGACATCAGGGAAGAAGGGTATTGTTGGGTTAGTCAGACTGCTGATACAGGGCATTTCCCCACTTGCTACGACCCCCCTATGCCGCGCGCTGCTCTCAGCACGCACCATTTCTGGCGCACACCTGGGCTTCCCCACGACCCTGCGCTCTGCGCTGGGTCATCAAAAGGCGCCGTTTGGAGGAGGCGCGGTAGCGGCAGCGTCGGGGCGGCTGCGTTGTTGCCGCCCCTGTAGTGGGGAGTGCCGGGGGACCCCGTACTACTTGCCTACAGTAGCGCGGGACAGAAGGTAAGTGGGAAAATGTCCACAGTCCAAAGTTGAGGGAGCAAACTGGTTATGATGATGCCAATGATTGGACGTATTTGCACCGATGTTGTGTGACACTATCACAGCCAGCTGCTCACGACAGCATTTTGGAAGGGATTAGGGTTGCCAGCCCCCAGGAAAAACTTGACATTCTCCGCGAATTGCAGCTCATCTCCAGGCAAGAGAGGTCAGTTTTGCTGGAGAAAATGGCTGCTTTTGGGAGTGGACTCTATGGTATCACATTGCTGGCCCTTTCCACACAACACAAATAAAATGTTTTCAGGCAGGACTCTACGGAGTCTGTGTGGTTTTTAGCCCAAATCGTTTTATTTTTGTCCTGAAAACGTTGTATTTACATGCTGCTCATCAACCATTCTTTTTGTGAAAACACCTTGAAAACATTTCCACTTGCTGTGCGACCTCTTTAAAAAAAATTTCCATGCCTCTCTGCAGTCCCTGGACTTCTTCGTTGACACCATTTTCTGACCTCGTGCTGACTAGCTTGTGCAGTGTTTCCGTTGGTTTTTTTAAAATTTTGCGGTGTTCCGTTGGTTTTTTTAAAAAAATTTGCGGTGTTTTTGCAGTGTTTGAAGCTTCATAGCTATGAATCTCAGAAGAAGGGGGAGAAAATGGAATAACCACAAAATGGCAGCCGAGAAGTGTTTTTTGAGGTGGACAAACAGGGTTTTTTTAAAAAAAAACATTTTGAAAACATTCGCAAAACGTTTCCAGGACCTGGTGCGGAAAGGGCCTCTGTTGAGTTCCCTCCCTTTCCCAGATTGCACGCTCCCAGGCTGTGCCCCCAAATCTCGAGGAATCTCCCAACCTAGTATTGACACCCCTTTTCCTTTGCTAATCTCTTGGTCCACTTCAGCCTCACAGATGCCCTCGAGCCGATCCTCGGATGAAAAGTGTGGGGGAAAGCAAGGAAAGCAGAGTTCGGCCAGAGAGCGGGGTCCTGTCATGCTTCTTCAAGCCAAATTCCATCAGCAGACTGAATCTGTCCCCCCCTCCTGTTCATAAAAGGAAAATTACTTCTCAGATTTATGAGTTACCACCAGGTGTAATTTATCAAGTGCTGCCTTGCCCTGGCTTAGACAACTGGGGAGCGGCCGGGGCCTTTGATTAATGGGCTCGCCTGCCTGATGGTGGCAGATATTTTACAAAGATTTAATTCTAACACATTCTTAAAAATAACAGGAAACTGGGTTCGGGAGAGCTGTTGGAGGACATGGGGCTGGAGGTGTGCTCCTTCCTGCAGGCCATGAAACGGGCTTGCCACCTTTTTCCTCAGGAAGCTCTCACCTGCCAGTCAGGGCAAAATCACAGCAGTGGCATAGGAGGTTAAGAGCTCGTGTATCTAATCTGGACGAACCGGGTTTGATTCCCAGCTCTGCCGCCTGAGCTGTGGAGG
Organism: Sphaerodactylus townsendi; assembly: GCF_021028975.2. Taxonomy (NCBI): domain Eukaryota; kingdom Metazoa; phylum Chordata; class Lepidosauria; order Squamata; family Sphaerodactylidae; genus Sphaerodactylus; species Sphaerodactylus townsendi. The sequence continues at coordinate 47,545,871 of NC_059437.1, forward strand.
CTTATCTGGGGAATTCAGATTAGCCTGTAACCCCCCCCCCCCACACACACACACCAGCAGGGTGACCTTGGGCTAGTCACAGCTTTTTGGAGCTCTCTCAGCCCCATCTACCTCACAGGGTGTTTGTTGTGAGTGGGGAAGAGAAAGGAGATTGTAAGCCCGTTTGAGTCTCCTGCAGAAGAGAAAGGGGGGATAAAAATCCAAACTCCTGCTCCTGCTCCTCTTCTTCTTCTTCTTCCTCCTCCTCCTCCTCCTGCTCCTCCTGCTCCTGCTCCTGCTCCTGCTCCTCCTCCTCCTCCTCCTCCTCCTCCTCCTCCTCCTCTTCTTCTTCTTCTTCTTCTTCTTCCTCCTCCTCTTCCTCCTCTTCCTCCTCTTCTTCCTCTTCCTCCTCTTCCTCCTCCTCCTCCTCCTCCTCCTCCTCCTCCTCCTCCTCCTCCTCCTCCTGTTGACTTCTATTTCTCATGCTTAGGAAGGCTGAATCTGAAAGGTCACGCTTCTCCCGTTCCCTTTTAATGCTGCCTTTTATGGGAGACTCACCCACCCCCAATACCAACAAGGTTTTGGTTTTTTTTTTTTTTTAAAAAACTGTTTTCTGTAATGGAATACCTACCCACAATAGGACATTTTTGATGACATGGATTCATAGGGCTACCATGACACACACGCAGGGATGGAGCGAGGGGGAAAAGCGCCCGGTACACTGGTGCATCCTCCGCCCTTGCCACGCCAACGTCCGCCTCGTCCTGCTCCCACCACACCCTGGAACGCCCCCACCATGCCCCCAGAGGGGCGAGCACCCAGTGCGGCGTGTACCCCCCTACTCCCTTGGAGCTACACCCCTGCACACACGCACGTGCACACAATGCCTCATGGAGTTAGAATAAAACGAAGAGTGGGAGAAGAGAAGAAGAAAGTATGCCTTTCTGAACAGGTATGATGAAAATTAGATAACTGTTCAGGGCAAAGAAGAAGAAGAAGAGTTTGGATTTAAATCCCCCCTTTCTCTCCTGCAGGAGACTCAAAGGGGCTGACAATCTCCTTTCTCTTCCCCCCTCACAACAAACACCCTGTGAGGTGGGTGGGGCTGAGAGAGCTCCAGAAAGCTGTGACTAGCCCAAGGTCACCCAGCTGGCGTGTGTGGGAGTGCACAGGCTGATTAATCTGAATTCCCCAGATAAGCCTCCACAGCTCAGGCGGCAGAGCTGGGAATCAAACCCGGTTCCTCCAGATTAGATACACGAGCTCTTAACCTCCTACGCCACTGCTGCTCCATTGTCAATAGTGTTTTTACTGAAATTTCATAGTTTCCCTCTGTCCTTGTTCTGCCAGTCAGTAAACCACTCTCTTTATGATGTCCCCTTTTCTTCTTTTTGGGATGCCTTGATAAAATACGGTTCCTGTGAACTAGACAAATCGTTCTTTAAAGTTCTTCAACTTCTTCAACTCCACCCCAACCTGGAGAATTTAACTTTCCAAAAGAGTAGCACATACATTTTGTCTCCAGTGCGCAAATGCACTCCCGCGAACACTAAGCCACCCCTCTGATGTAGCGCACTGCCTGTCATTTCACATGAGTCCGAGGTTTATTTTGAACAGTTAGTAAATATATCAGAACTCAATGATATTTCCCCCAGTAGATCTTTAACCCAGAGAACAAGCAGCCCCTTGGCTTTTAAATCACTGGAAGACAGGCTGCAGCTGCAGCAAGAAAACGGGTTCACCGAGTGAAGGAGTAGACCTGTCAAATGCCTAACAGACTGGGAGTGCCCAGGCAGTGATTGCTGGTGCTATGAGGGAAGAAGCTTAGATGGAAGTGTTAGTAAACACCTGTGACGCTGGAGAACCCGGCCCTTCAGAGTAGGCCTCACTGGTCATGGTGGACCAATGAGTTGACCCCAAAGAAGGCTCCTTCATGTGTTCACAACCCTTCAAGAAAAAGAAATTAAAAAGGGGGATTGTGAGGTTGGACCAGAGTTGGGAAATTCATGGAGATTTGGGGCGGGAGCTGGGGGCAGGGTTTTCTTCAGGGAAACTGATCTCTGTAACCTGGGAGGTTTTTGGGAGCGCTCTGGGCTCACCTGGAGGTTTGCCACCTTGGCAAGACTGTTGTGATTGTGTTGGACCAAAGAAGGGTAGCCATCTTCGTTGTGCTTGAAAGCTTCCCACTACATCTTCGTGGCCGTGGCCAGATACCTTTGGGCTATCCTACAGAGTAATTCATTTGTTCAGAAAAATGAAATGTGTATCATGATGGGTGGCAGGATGACCATAGTGGTTTAAAACAGCTTGATTTACAGCTAACAATATGGAAAATCAAAACAGTTAACAGCTAACAGAAACTCTCAGTTTGAACTCTCCCAGGTCTCAGTTCCAACTACTTTTCCTGGGTCTCTTAACTCTGCCCATCAACTCAAACTCTTACTGGCATATAATCACAGAGGGAAATATATCCCCATCTGCAGTCTCATTTTTTAAACAAAATAGAATCATTGTGGCCAGCGTTAATTTTGTTATAAGAGCTTGAGGGAGGGAAAATCCCTTTCCTTCACTGCCCCCTAGCTCCATCCTTTCTGGATTTGGCTTTCTGGCTACATCTTTGCTTACCCCAGTGTTTCCCAACCTTTTTGACATCACGGTACCCTTGACCTCACTCTTCATATCTCACGGTACCCCTGGAACCCCCCACCTTCCACTCCCAGGGTGAAGGGAAGCACTGTGTGTGTGTGTGTGTGTGGGGGGGGGGGGGATTGGCTGCTGACCTTGTGGCAGGCCCTGCCTCCTATGCCAGCTCCACGTCCTTGCTGGCACTGGTGGGAGACACCACAAAAGTGAGGAGGGCTGGTAGCAGTTCCGCGGTAGAAGAAGAAGAAGAGTTTGGATTTATATCCCCCCTTTCTCTCCCGCAGGAGACTCAAAGGGGCTGACAATCTCCTTGCCCTTCCCCCCTCACAACAAACACCCTGTGTGGTAGGTGGGGCTGAGAGAGCTCCGAGAAGCTGTGACTAGCCCAAGGTCACCCAGCTGATGTGTGTGGGAGTGCACAGGCTCATCTGAATTCCCCAGATAAGCCGCCACAGCTCAGGCAGCAGAGCTGGGAATCAAACCTGGTTCCTCCAGATTAGATACACGAGCTCTTAACCTCCTACGCCACTGCTGCTCCGGCACCCCAGGGTATGCTTACGACACCCCAGGGTACCATGGAACCCTGGTTGGGAATCGCTGGCTTACCCCATGGTGACTCTGCTTCAGCTTTCCATCCATTCCCTCCTGGTGTTTGGGTCTGCTGCTGCTACAAATGTTGGCCAGTGTCACTAAAAGAGAATTAGGAAGAATCTTTGTGGTCCAGTCTATCAGTAGCTACTAGACATTGTGACTCAAGGGAGCCTCCACAAGTCAAACCTTTGAATACCTCCAGATGCAGCATCAGGGGAAATCCTTGGCCTCTGTGTCCTACTGTTAGGCCCCAGGGTAACTGGTTGGTCTCTGTGGTTCATTCCGCACATGCAGAATAATGCACTTTCAAACTGCTTTCAATGCTCTTTGAAGCTGTGCGGAATGGCAAAATCCACTTGCAAACAGTTGTGAAAGTGGTTTGAAAACGCATTATTTTGCGTGTGCGGAAGAGGCCTGAGACAGAATTTTGGACTAGCTGGTGGACCATTGGTCTGATCCAGCAGGGATCTTCTTACGTTCACTATTTGGGTTGCATCTGATGCCAAAAATACTGCTTGAACTGTAAGAGTGGGGTTTTTTTGTCCACATGTGTAGACATTGTTCTTACTACTTTTTTTTACCCTCACTTTTTTTAAAAAAACACACAGTGGAGTTTTCTCTAAACTTAGGATTTTCCCCAGATTTGCAGAACCTTGAAGACATGACTGGCTCCATTGTGTTGATTTTTAAAAATCCCCACTGTGGACCAGGCCTTAACTGTTAGATCCAAGAATTATTCCTGTTTGTTTTCATTTCCATGAGATCAGTCGAAAGCTCTCTTGTCAGTATCCTATCTCTTCATCTCCCTGACTCTTTGACTTCTGCTTAAATCTCTCCTTTTAAAACATCAGTTTGATGGCTGGGAAGCTTAGATGTCAGTTTCAAATCTAGTTATTTACATAAGAAGCATTTTGTGTGGCATTAATTTATGCCATTATTTTGTCAGCTATTAAAAATCTTCTATACCATATCATACCAACTACTTAGAAATTTGCATTATTACAGCTAAAAGCAGGGATTGTAAGAATTCCTGAGAAATCTTTTGAATACTGTGGGCTTCTTTGTATTCCAAGATAGTTGTAGTTGGAGAAGTGTTTTGCACTGTGAATAATTATCTGCTGCTCTTTTTCTCCCTCTTTGTACTTAAACCTCTTATGTTATAAGATCTGTTCGATTTTGATGATTGGAAAGCTTTGATGTCAGTTTCATATCCAATACTGCCTTCCTACTCAGTCCCCCTTCCTCTCACCTACTTGAACCTTTTACTGAGACTACTGGACACCAGAAAAATGAATGAAACAAATGGCATTTATTCATATTTCTTTTTATTTGTATTATTCTAACAACTGAAAGGAACAGGATTTTCTTTGGGAGAGGTTGTTTTTCTTCTATTAGAACACAAATACATATCCTTATGCTGGAGGATGCTTCTGCAGCCTCTAGATCTTGCAATTTATGCAATCTATTAGACCAGGGCTACTGTTAGCGACAACAGGCCCAAAAAGCTTCCTTGCCAAAGCTGCAGTTGAAAATTAACCCAAGAGGTAGCCGTTTGTAAACTGAGCTGACAGGAAATTGCTAGCTTTGTGCCAAACAAGTCATTACGTTAAGCTTTATTGCTGTGTGAGGGAGTTTGCTTGTGACAAAATAAATGCTCAGAGATGGCTCGTAACTAGGGACCAAGCTATTGCTGTGTTAAGGGGTTCTACTGTAAGCCGTCAATCTGCAGAGTACTGTGGAAGGTAGCCTTACGAACTCCTTTCAGGAACGGTATGAGCTGAAATATCGGGTTCTCCTAAACCGAGCAAATAATAGCCTCCAGAAATGCTCATTGCCAGAGGGAGAAAAACGTTCCCTAATGGAGGATGGTTCAACTCCTTGAGTTCTGGCTCAAAGGGGTGGATTATATCTATCCACGTGATCCAGACAAAGACCTTTGAGAAGTCTCCAGAACTGAAGTGACCTCCCTCCTCCCATACCTACCACATACATCTCATCTCTTCTGTGAATTTGTATGGTGAATATTTACTGGACATGGATACACTGGTTGGATACTTGCTTAGCACTGTGTGTGTGGCATCAGCATTTGCTGTCCGAAGTCTTATAGCCACTGTCAAGATTCATGTGGATCGAACACTAATCACAAGCATTTAATAATGATATAAATATAACAAGCTGCCGTGCACCAAATCCGTTGATCTTTCTACCTCAATATTGTCTGCTCTGACTGGTAGCGGCTCTCCAGGGACTCAGGAAGAGAAAATTTTTCCCAGCAGTTGCAGATGTAGAACATTTACCTTGAGATGCCAAACACTGAACTGGAGACCTTGCCAAGCGGGTATGTCACTACTAAGTTGTACAGATCATTTGCAATATTAGAAAGAGGAAGATCCAGAAAATGATAACCACACTGGCTCTCTCACTGGTACAAGGAAATGGAAAATGGCACGAAAATAAAGATTTTTCTCCTTGAGTCGTGCAAGGGAGTAGAAATATTGAAACGGGGAGGGTTTAAAAAAGGTGAACCAGCAGGGAGAAAAAAAGTCGACAGCACCCCTAGATCTCCCATGCTGGCACCAGATCTGCTCCCGAAAGCTCGACATAAGGCGTTCTCGTGGTTCCAGCAGGTGCCTGATCCGAAAGAAGCGATCCGCTCGATATACTAGTTCAGTGATGGTGAACCTATAGCACAGGTGCCAGAGGTGGCACTCAGAGCCCTCTCTGTGGGCACGCACAAACAGAGTTCATCATGTGTATGGGGGGAATCGCCCCAACCCACCCACCCACCCCTCTAGGCTGGCCTGGGCCGCTGGGCTCGATTATTAGCCTTAAACCTAAGACCTAGTTTTGGGGAAGCAGTGTAGGTAACCCTGTTAAGTGCTGTTAAACCTCACTGGTTTTCATGCGATTAACTAAAGTACGATCCTTTACCTGGGAGTAAGCTCGGTTGCTGGCAATGTGACTTGCTTCTGAATAAACCCTCCTAGGGTCGTGATTCACCTGTTTGAAGTGTTGCACGGTTGCTTCAAAGCAAAGCCAACAACTACCACCAAGCTTACTCCTGAGTAACGCACGCCCCAGAGCCAACCATTTTTTCTAAACTAAAACCTCAGTATTCAGGTTAAATTGCCGTGTTGGCCCTTTGCGATAAATGTGGGTTTTGGGTTGCAATTTGGGCACTCGGTCTCGAAAAGGTTCGCCATCACTGTACTAGTTTCTGCTGCTAACATAACTGTGCGAGTGAATTGGAGTGTCTGGGGGCGGTGGCGGGGGGGAGGCATTTTAATTGGGAATGAACTCATGGCTATTAGCTGGCAAATAAGTCATAATGGCTTTGAAAGCCAGACAGGAAGAACAGGGAGAAGAAGGGAGGATTTTTCCTCCCCTTAAAAACATCTCTGAACCAGGGAGATACTGCCACAGTGACGCCAAGGCCTGAGGAATCTTTTGGCACCGTTCCCTTCCAACCTTGGGCAGAAGATACGTGTGGTTTCCGGCTTATCTATATTTTCTCCTGAGGATTGGTGTGTTTTCGTTCACAGGCTCAGAACGTTTGCTGCTGTTTTCTTGTTGTTGAACCTCCCGACTTATCGTGCCACTGTGAAGCCTGTGATTTCTCATGCTCTTTGCCAGGATCCAAATTGTTGTTTTTGAAAAGTGATTCAGTCCCCGTCTCTGGCTTCCACCAGAATAAAGGTCAGATAAGAGATGAAAAGGAGAGATATGTAAGGTTATGGGAAGGGCAGGGAAGAAAAAGTGTTGAAGCCATCCGTTGGGCATGTCTGTGCCATAGCACTCCAGGCTAGAGAGTTGTTCCAAAGGAAGGTAAAATAACCTGTCACTGTATCAAAGCTTTAATTCTTGCAATTGTCAGTTTCTGGGTTAGTGCAGCTGAGAGGTACTTCAGATGATATTTTCGCTACCTGTGAACTTTTCAGCACCTGTGGGGCAACAGCTCCAGGCACATACTTTTGTAACCTTACTTGAAAGTGTTCTAGATATACTTTTTTGGGGGGAGGGGAGAGTATAATTTTGCTTAGCTGAAGTTGTTTGTCCAATGGTTTTTGATGGTTGGTGACTATTAGCTACTTAGACAGGTTGAGGAATGAAGGAAACTGTTCTGCCCATTGGCAGGCAGCCAGAGATTTCATAGGGTTAGTATCATTATCAATCATGGTTGCAGTCACAGACGGCAGTAGATCAGTATAAGATAGATAAGATAGAACTAAAAAAACCTCCTCCTCCTCCTCCTCCTCCTCCTTTGTCTTCTTCTTCTTCTTCTTCTTCTTCTTCTTCTTCTTCTTCTTCTTCTTCTTCTTCTTCTTCTTCTTCTTCTTCTTCTTCTTCTTCTTCTTCTTCTTCTTCTTCTTCTTCTTCTTCTTCTTCTTCTTCTTCTTCTTCTTCTTCTTCTTCTTCACCACCCCTGTCTTGGTGGCCCTGGCTCTAGTATATTGCCACTTACAAGTGTGTTGAGGGCTGCCTACCCTTGACTTATGGTCCCATTATGGGGGCTGCCAAAAGGAGTTGTGGAGGCAGCAGGGCCCTATGCCTGTGGATTTGCCCTACAGCAAATCTGTTGGCAAGTGACCACCATGACCCTCCATGACAGCCAGCAGTCCTGTGTCCCCACTCCCCGCTCCTGTGCTCCTGCCAGCTCTGCTAGTGTTGTGGGGGCATTCCAGAGGCAGGGTGGCAGGTGGAACTGACCTTAGTCGACTTCCACCCTGGCTTTGCCTCCAGGGATGCCAGCGCCTGCCACATAAATGTGAATTTCCATTGTTGTCTCTTGTTTTTTCGCACTTTCTGAGGGTTCTGTGACAATCAGTCGTTGCCAGAGTTTCACTTGTGATCTCGACTGGCTAGCCAGCAAAATGGAACAGAGACATCCCAAAGGCCCCAGGGGCACGTGTGCGCAGGCGAAGGTGGCAGTATGTATTTCTTACCATATTTGCAAAAGATGTCTGCAAAAACGACTGGCTTGCAAAAACAAGCAGGTGCCTTGCGGGGCTGAGGGGTGGTGGTTTATAAGTGAACGAGAAGAAAATACCTTGGCATGCGATCACACTGGGAGCACAGGAAGAGGTTTACATAACCCTGGGACGAAGATTAATGCAAGCCGATGACATTCAGCTCTGGGGAAACGGCTAATGCTTATGACACTTGAGGAGAATAATACCTGGAGTCGGTGTAGCAGAAGCTAACGCTGCAAGGCGACTCCGACAGGGAGTGGAGGAAGGAATGGTAGCAGGAAAAAGCAATCAGATCCGGATTCTTAGAAAAATAAATGAGCTGAATGAAATAGTGTGACTGAAGTCAGATCCTAGAATCCTAGAGTTGGAAGAGACCCCAAGGGCCATCAAGTCCAGCCCTCTCCATGCAGGAACAATCAAAGCACTACTGACAGACGGCAATTCAGCCTCTCTTTAAAAACCTCCACAGAAGGAGACACTACAACTCTCCGAGGCAGTGAATTCCACTGACAAACAGCCCCGACAGTCAAAAACTTCTTCCTAATGTTTAGGTGGAATCTCTTTTGAGGGAGGCATGAGGGCTTTGCTGGGCACTGGTCTTTTAATTTTTGCTAGCATGATTCCAATGAAATTATTTTAACATACAAGTTTTAATTTGATTGACTAAAATTTAAAGCACACTTGATCCCCCCCCCCCCCCCCCCGAATCAAGCATTTAAGTTCAAGTAATTGTTGCCATTGGGACATGAAATTAACATGAGATATTTTGTTTACTAAGTGCAAACCCAAATAAACATGCTAAATCAATTCACTGGATAATTGGATAGTACGTTGGATAGTCTTCTGGAAACTGCCCACTACTGTCTGCCATTGAGTTACTGTCTGACTCTTGGTTATTTCGATTAAAATAAACGTTTAATGGAGTGGTTCTCGAATGTTGTAAAGGGTGACCCATGAAAAACACATTGCACTCTTCAGGATCTTGCAAAGTATCTCCCTGCCACTTCTCCAACATAAAAACACGGAACACTCAACAAATGTACATTTTGTGTTTCACGTTTGTGGTGGAAAGAGCTGTCAAGTTGCTACTACTGTGACCCTACAAGGGTTTCCAGGCAAGAGATGTTCAGAGGTGTCCTTAACCCGTATTTATTGGCCCGTGCAGAAGGGGCCAATGTTGAAAAAAACCCCCAGCATCTTGATTGCATATGCATTCATCACCCATCCTTACAATCTGAAGAGCCGCAAATGTGGCATGACTAAGAGCAAATTATACAAGCATCAGAACATGTGGAATGCTGTTGGCTTTGAGTGTCTTGCCTGTGTGTGGGGAACAGGCGTCGCAGAGTGAACACCAAAGCTTTCATGACACGTTCTACCACGTCAAGTGTCAGCCTTCACAATGTAATTCCACACTGTGGGATGCTTGTTACTGAACGGTGCACATGCAGGTGTGAATCAACCGCCCAGGCTGAACAGGACAGCATCTCTAGTTAAAGGGAATCTATTAACAGGTGCTGGGAAAGGCCTTTGTCTGAGCTTTGGAAACTCTAGGGTGGAAAGTGTTTGATAGCCATGTTTAGATATTGGAAGAAATGTCATGTTGGTGAGGGAGCAAGCTTGTTTTCTGCTGCTCCAGAGACTAGGACCAGGAGTAATGGGTTCAAGGTGAAGAAAAAGAGATTCCACCTAAACATCAGAAAAAACTTCCTGACAGTCAGGGCTGATTGACAGTGGAATGCACTACCTCGGAGTATGGTAGAGTCTCCTTCTTTGGAGGTTTTTAAGCAGAGGCTGGATGGCCATCTGTCAGGAGTACTTTGATTATGTGTTCCTGCATGGCAGGGGGCTGGATTTGATGGCCCTTGGGGTCTCTTCCAACTCTATGATTCTAAGGGAAAGATGGAGGAACATCTTAACCAGCTGAAACATCTTGCTGAGCATCTTCGTTTCCCTGTGGCAGACATAAGCTTAGGTGTGGGACATTTCTGCTGGGTCTTTGCCACCTTGCATGAGCGAAGGTGTTTAGGCCATTGGAAATGGTATGGGACAGTGAATTCAGGTTTTCATGTGAATATGAATCCCCATTTCAGGAGAACAATTAGAAGTCAGTCCTCTTCCTCTAATAGTCCTGTTGGAAGTTCTTCTTTAGTTAAAATTTCTGGCTGGCTGGGGGCCCTAAAGTTGGATTCCGCGAAGCAAATGTATAACAGGTTAAGAACATAAGAACATAAGAACTAGCCTGCTGGATCAGACCAGAGTCCATCTAGTCCAGCTCTCTGCTACTCGCAGTGGCCCACCAGGTGCCTTTGGGAGCTCACCTGCAGGATGTGAAAGCAATGGCCTTCTGGTGCTGCTGCTCCCGAGCACCTGGTCTGCTAAGGCATTTGCAATCTGAGATCAAGGAGGATCAAGGTTGAAGACGTTATAAAAGGAACCTGTTTCCCCTTTTCCCATTTAATGCATGCCACGCAGGCAGCGATTGGAGCCCATGGGAACAATCTGGGTTGCATTTGCACCTTTGCACGGAGACGCTTCTCTCTCTTTTTAATTTCCTGCAACACATGCATAGCTGTGCAGGCTTGCAGAAATGAATCCCCGCAGCCATGCCGATCGTCCCACAATACGATTGGCAGATCCTGCATAGCTGTGCATGTGCAGCATGCCAAATAAATTAAAAAGGGACATCCCTGCAAGGGCAGAGCAATAACGACCATATAGCTGTGGCAGGCGGATTCTCCCTGACTGTGGACGGCACAGTGGAAGTGAAGGAAATAAAGCACCTCCTTGGAGAGGCTCTGTGGATGGAGAAATAATCCTGTTCCTCCCGTCTTCCAGAGGCAGAGCTTGTGAAACAGTAACAGTCTCCATATACTTGGAAATGGAACAGCTGGGTCTTAGATCTGTTGAATTAAGAGCTACCTTTTGAGCAGCTGGGCTTCTATATCTGTCTGCCAGCCAGGATGAGATCTGGAGTGTTTGAATAACTATCACAGCTGACTTCCTCTGTCGGAGAAACTAAATTACCAGGACTGAAAGGCGGGAGGCGGGCGAATGACAATATAGATTTCTGTGTCTAGAAATCAGAATGGAAGGGGGGAAAGGAGGCATAAATTTGAGGCAAAGAGAAGGAGAATTGAAGGACACAAATTAAAACAACTGAGATTTGGCATGCATGTGATTGTTAGGAATGCTACTGAATTTCTCAGTTGTTTTCAACTTGAAGAAGCCAGTGTTGTTGATTTCCCCTCCTGGTGCAAAATGGAACTCATTTTTCTTGTCATGCGATTTGGGGCCAATCTATTCATTTGTGTTTTTAAAGAGTTGGGTCCGGGTTTCTTGAACCCAGCTCAGGTTTTTTTTTGTAGCTTGACAGTTTCATTCCAAGTAACCTGCTGTGTTTTTGCGTATGAATCGATTATATTTTTGGTCTCCTGACAGTAAGGGCTTTTTGAAGGTGGAATGCACTACCTCGGAGTGTGGTGGAGTCTCCTTCTTTGGAGGTTTTTCAAGAGAGTCTGGATGGCCATCTGTCAGAAGTGCTTTGATTGTGTGTTCCTGCATGGCAGGGGGTTGGACTCGATGGCCCTTTGGGTCTCTTCCAACTCTATGATTCTATGATAGCAGCTGCAGGAAATGATGTTTGAAAAATGAAGGGGAGCCCAATACCACATGGGGAGGAAGTGCCTCCTTCGGCCCTTGAGTGGAAGCAGTCCCAGGGAAATCTGTTCTCCATTTCACACATGGAGTACTCTGTGCATGTGCAGCAGCAAAAACAAGGAAATACTCCCCCCCCCCCAACACTGTTTCATGCAGGAAAATGGCTTGGAGGGAAGACAGGAGTCCTCCTTCCCCCTCCCCCCGTGGTAGTTTTCTGAGTCCCTTTTGACTCACCATTATTTTTTTTAAAAGCCAGTATTCACAGCTGTGGTGTAGCTGTGGGGAATCTGAGCTAAGTCCATGGATCCTGGACCCAACTCTTTAAAAATATGAATGTGTACTTTGACCCTTAGTATTTTGCTGGGCTGAATTTTTACTGTTCACTTTGGAGATTATTGTATGCCATTTCTTAGCATTTTTACCTCATTTGCAGTTCATGCAAAATTGATCAAAATGTTGAAATTTGGTGATACCAATTTCTATTTCGTGTTTGTGCTGTATCTTTCCTCCCTTTTTCGAAGTAGCTGATTTTAAACTCGTCTTATATTTATTTTATTGAATACCTAATAACGGTTTTGTTGTTGTTGTTGATTAAAATGCAGCCATCTCTACCTGAAACAGAAATGGGCAGAATGAACGGACACATGACAGCAGAGAAACCCCAAAATGAGATGAAAAGGGGCATATTTGCATATCCACTGCGGGGTGGGGGTGAGGGGGGTGTTGGTTGGAAGGGTCAAGTCACAGCCAATGTTTGGCAAACCTATAAGGATTTCAAGGCAAGAGATGTTAAGAGGTGGTTTGAACCAGCGGATCAGTTCCTTGTAGACTGATAACTAGGCTTCGGCTGCCTCTGTGTAGTAACCCTGGACTTCCCATCTAACTGCTAGTCAGGACCAACCCTGCTTAGGCTCCAAGACCTGACGAGATGGTGCTACCCTGGGTCATCCAGGTCAGGGTGACAGATAGGCAGTGCTTCAGAATTATTTGCCAACTTGCTGATTGTTGTAGGAAGGGGTCATGGTTTTTGTGGGCTTCACATTCATTCTCAGAACTTAGGTTGTTAGTTTCTCTTGAAAGAGTGGTATAGATGAGATTTGTCTTTTGCTTCATGATCTCGATAGAGACGTTACTTATCGGGGATCTTCATTTGGCTTTGAAGCTTCTGAGGCCCATAATAAACTTTTAATTGATTGCTGTTCTGCCGTGGAGGCTATTTAATATGATTATTATTGAACAGTACACCCAAATGTAATTCAATCTGAATAATATATGACTGATGCTGTCCATCTTGGGTTATCAGGTAGTGGCTTTTTTCAGCTATATCAGAGTTGACGGTACTATGTGATGGGGTGAGTTGAAATGTCTGTCTTTATTTCTTTGCAGGGTTGTGTGGTGTCATTACCATTTGGTTTGTTTTGCCTCATTTGTATAGCTTTCATTTACACTTCTGCACCAGCATGGCAACGAGAGCTCGGGGTGATGATTGCACTTGTTTCAGGACGGTTCTGGTGTTTACTTGTTTCCCTGGCGCTTGAGGCTTTCTCCACAATAGATTTTTGACTCATAATTGCTGTTCTGAATTTTCCAAGTCACAAGGGCCCCAAAAACGTGAAAAGGAATAGGCCTAGGGTGGTGACGGAGGGGAAACGAGTACTGATTGCAGATGGTTTCACTGATGAAAGGTTTGTTCAGAAAGCACTGCTTATTTAACCTGCTTGTTTTCGAGGATTGTCACTTCTCGGCATCTTCTCTGCCTGATTGCATCTGCACTCGCTAGTTGAATAGGGTTGCCAGATCTGGGATTGGGAATACCTGCAAATTTGAGGGTGGCATCTGGGAGAGCTGGGTTTAGACGAAGAAGAAAAGTTTGGATTTAGACCCCACCTTTCTCTCCTGTAAGGAGACTCAAAGTGGTTTACAAGTGCCTTTCCCTTCCTCTCCCCACAACAGACACCTTGTGAGGTGGGTGGGGCTGAGAAAGTTCCGAAGAACTGTGGCTACCCCAAGGTCACCCAGTAGGAATGTAGGAGTGTGGAAACACATCTGGTTCACCAGATAAGCCTCCGCCACTCAGGTGGAGGAGTGGGGAATCAAGCCCGGTTCTCCAGATTAGAATCCGCCTGCTCTTAACCACTGACTTTAACTTACACTTTTGGGAGGTGAAATGGGTCTTGGTGAGGGTGTGAGTAATACTCATTACGCAGTCCACCCCTTCCCTGGAAGCTTCTCTACCCCCAGGAGAAGTAGAATAAATGTTTTAAATAAATCATAAAATAAAGAAGTGGTTTATGTAGTCTGGAGATCAGTTGCTATTTCCAGATCTTCAGCCCCCCCTCCCCCCAATCTGGACATTGGCAACCTTATTATTGAAGGAAGAGAGGAAGTGAATGCTAGGTTTCGAACCTTGTATAAAAAGTACCATTTCTGCAGGAAAGTGTAATGCCTTTCTCTGGGGAAGCACAGTCAGAGAGTTCTCCTCAAAGGCAGTATGTTGGTCAGCTCCATGCTTTGTTCATTGTGATTTTTGAGCCAGTGACAAGGAGAAAAGGCCTCTCTGGTAACGACGTGTAACTGGGACTCTGCTTCTGTTCTTTGCATGAGGTACCTAAGTATCAGCTCGAAGGTACAGCTTCAGGGCTTTAGCTTTGTTCCCATAGAGTCAAAGGGAAGAAATAAAATCTCTGGCCCTTCACGCGTGGAGGACTTACCCCGCAGCTATTTTTTACGTGCTGGGTTTTTCCCACAGGTTTTTTTTTTAAGGGATCTTTCTGCTGCGAAGTTTCCCCGGCTGTGCTGATATGCCAAAATGGCCACCAAGCATTTCCTTGTTTCTGGTTCTCTGGGGAGGTTGCCTGCCATCTGAATCGGTTTATTAATTGTGGTCATTGACCATAACAAATACAATAGATAAATATACTATAGCATAATACGTAAAACACCTCTACAAAATATTAAAATGTTACTAGAAATGATTAAAAGATTAAAATACAGTAAGCAGTACCACAACAGTGAGGACCGATTTATCTTTACTCATTGATTTGGTACTAGCAGCAAAACCCATTACAGGGTATATTATATGGGCCGTAGCAAAGGGTGGAAAAGGTAGCATCTCTCCTTGCAATGGGCTTTACTGGGGCTTCTGCAGGCCTGAGGAAAAGCTGTTCTGCATGTCCCAGCTGGCTGCTGGGGGTGGAGGGAAGCGGGATCGCTTCTGGGGGCCCACCAATGGGATAGCAGGACTCACTGCCTGAGTCCTGCTCCCCCATTGGTGGAGGGTTTGTCATTGTGACATTCCATATCCTTAGCTATTAATTGTTTAGGATGCCTGCCACCTTTTCCCCACCTCTGGAAGCCTATCACATTTCCTTCCTTCCTTCCTTCCTTCCTTCCTTCCTTCCTTCCTTCCTTCCTTCCTTCCTTCCTTCCTTCCTTCCTTCCTTCCTTCCTTCCTTCCTTCCTTCCTTCCTTCCTTCCTTCCTTCCTTCCTTCCTTTCCTCTTCCTTCCTTCCTCCCTCTTCCTTCCTTCCTTCCCTTCCCTTCCCCTTCCCTTCCTCTTTCCTTTCCTTCCCTTCTTCCTTTTCCTTCCTTCTCCCACCTCTCTCCTCCTCCCTCCCTCCCCACTCCGTCCTCCCGCCCTCCTCCCGGGCTCCTTCCAGCCACTCCCCCGTCCTCCGGCCCTCCCTCCCTTCCTTCCTATCTTCCTCCCTTCCTCCAGTCCTCCCTCCCATCCTCCCTCCGGTCCTCCGGCCCTCCCTTCCGTGCTCCCTCCCGTGCTCCCTCCCGTGCTCCCTCCCGTGCTCCCTCCGTCCTCCCTCCCTCCCTCCCTCCCTCCCTCCCTCCCTCCCTCCCCCCCCCCTCCCCGTCCTCCCCCGCTTCAGCCCCTCCCTCCCCCCTCCTCCCCTCCCCTCCTCCCTCCCCATCATCCTCCCATCCCCTCCCTCCCCGGTCCTCCCATCATCCCTCCCCGTCCTCCCCTCCCCTCCCTCCCTCCCTCCCCTCCCCTCCCTCCCTCTCCCTCCCTCCTCCCTCCCTCCCTCCTCCCTCCCTTTCTCCCTCCTTCCTTCCTTCCTTCCTTCCTTCCTTCCTTCCTTCCTTCCTTCCTTCCTTCCTTCCTTCCTTCCTTCCTTCCTTCCTTCCTTCCTTCCTTCCTTCCTTCCTTCCTTCCTTCCTTCCTTCCTTCCTTCCTTCCTTCCTTCCTTCCTTCCTTCCTTCCTTCCTTCCATTCTGTTGCATGACCTGGGAAGGAAGTTCTCTTACAGCAATAATATTCATTTCTGTTAGAGGATCACATATATACTGCAAATGATGAAGGAAAAGGAGAATCTCAAAGCTCACCCTTGAGAGGCCGTTTTGTGTTGTCACGCCAGCTTTCATGCCAGACACACATAACCAAGCCAAATGCTTTTATTCCCATTTCCCTTCATCCTGTTGGCTTCAATGATCTCTTCTCCTTGCATTAAAATCTGAGCAGCTGGCAAGAAAAGCTAACCTGCTCCAGCCTGATGTGGTTGCCAAGGCAGGAAAATGTTTCTGGGCATGTGAATGAAGATGCCAGACAACTTTAAAAGTTGGCACATCTGGCCACAAGGAACAGCCGCTAACGTTTACGAGTGGGCAGGCTCCAATAAAGTCTTTACCGCTGTCAGTTTCATCCCAGAGTGTTAGAGTTTGCCCATGGAATGGACTCCCCTTCGCTTCCTGTCTTAAACGTGGTAGGCACTGTAGAGTATTGATTCAGCACTGTGGCATCTTAAGTACGGATTCATCTCTATTGTTGGGGACTGAAGCCTCTGGCCCAGCCTGGCTGAGTGCGTATCTTCTATTTATTTATCTATATATATATATAAAGCTAACCGTGACTTTGTTAGTCACGCTGTAATGCAGAAACGCCTGGACCAAATCGGCTGCAATTTTCCGGGACCTCTGCTCACCCAAGCAAGCGTGTTTTGCCACACTCACTTCTACCCAACACCTCACCTGTGCCAGGTAAAACGCTTTTTTCCATCACAAGGTGGATGCTGAGCCGCCAAATGCTGCACCCGTTAGAGCGGCACACCCTCTTGGCCCCCACAGTTCCACAGCTCATGCCCGACATCGCCGACGGAGAGGTGGCCCTTCAGGAGACCTCTTTGCCGCCATGGGAGGCAGACGCCTTTTGCTGCCTTGCGCCCCGGGAACATGGCCCAGGGTTGCGCCACCCACTCTGCACCACCAGCAACACAGCCACCACCACATCCGGCCTCTGCTGGAGGAGGCAGGTCCGTCAGCACCAGCTCTGCCAATGTCCCCGGTCGCGGCCTTTCTGTGGAGCGCCTGCAGGGCCCTCGCCACCCACTGCTGGCTCAGTTTTGGCAGGAGCACGCCCTCGGCCCACGCAACGCTCACCCTTCAGACCACGGGGGCTGTGCACATCCCAGGGCAAGCCAGAGCTGATGCTTTTTGGAGGGCCTCCGTGATCTGAAGGGTGCGCGTTGTGTGGGCTGAGGGCGTGCTCCTGCCAAGACCGGGCCAGCAGTGGGCAGCAAGGGCCCTGCAGGTGCTCCGCAGAAAGGCTGCGACCGGGGACGTCGGTGGAGCTGGTGCTGCCGGACCTGCCTTCTCCAGGAGGGGCCAGATGTGGCGGTGGCTGCGTTGCTGGTAAGCCACAGCTAAGCGTGGCTGGGTCCGCTAGTTATTTATTAAATTTGATGCCCTACCCTACCCTGATTATGACAAAGATAAAATAACTGGACAAGTAAAAATATTTTGGCGTTGATGAATCAGTGACAAGATTGTACGATTTTATAATGGTCTCTCTAGTAACTTGAAAAGATCATATTGCGATCCACTATGTACTATGCATAGTGTATTTATAATATAACTAGCGGGGCCAGGCCACGCGTTGCTGTGGCAATTGTCCTTCTCATCACAGTCCGCAACCCACGCAGATGTCCATGCAGGTCCAATGATCCGCAGCATAGCATTTTGGGGTGGTCAAATGGAATCCCTTTTTCCCTTTTCAATTCACATTGTTATATAGTGGTGTCTTGTTTTTTTAGTATAATGTAACCCTTTCCATTCTACAACGGAACTGTCCAGAGTGCGAATCCCGCTGTCCATGAGGCTGGTTGACACGCACAGTCCTGGCTTGGGTAAGGCAGAACTGGGGCACGCAGGCTATCCCAATCAGGCAGCAGAGGCAGGGGGGTGAGGCGCTCAGATCGAGGCCAGCTCTCTGGGTTCTTAAAGGGCCACGTGCAAAAGAAGCGAGGCCAGTAGTGTTGGTTCGCCCCCACCCCGTGGATTTTCTTATAAGAAAAAGGCAAACTCCAGTTTGCGTTTAGTAAAAGAGAGCTGTGGTGAATATGGGTGAGGAAGTGGGTAAGTGGTGGTTGGATGTGAGGGAGGGCAGAGTGAGGTGTGTGAGGATGAGCTGGATGTGTGTTGTGTGGTAGCAGTGGGTGAGGCACAGAGAGTGAAAGTTACCTGCGTGTGAGGGGGGGGGGAACCCCACCTGGTGTCTCACACGGCAAAGTGTGTATGTGTTTCACTTCCAGTCATATTACCTACCAGTATTACCTACTTACTGTTTTCACTTCTCATCTCTGCCCAGCTGCATGAACGTTCTAAGCCCTCAGGCCACAGACAGAGAGGCTGCATGAACACTCTAAGGGTGACAGTTAAACACAGCCAGCTTCATGGCCTGGTGAGCCAGGAAAAAGACGTTTTACCTGGCTCAGGTATGGACTTTTGGCGATTTGAAGGTCCCATTACCTGCCCGCAACAGGGAGGAACGTCATGTGAAAATTTGGGGGCGATCCGTCCAGCCGTTTCGGCGTTAGAGAGTGACTAACAAAGTCACTGTTTGCTTTTTATATATATATAGATTGTGGGTAAATATTTCTATACTTTACTCTTAACTATTTTTCATTATTTTCTTGTCTCTGTTTTCTTGTTTCTAGTATTTTCTTTTCTTTTTAATATACCTTGGAAAATTCCCCACTCCTCCACCTGAGTGGCAGAGGCTTATCTGGTGAACCTGATGTATTTTCACACTCCTACATTCCTGCTAGGTGACCTTGGGCTAGTCACAATTCTTTGGAGCTCTCTCAGCCCCACCTACCTCACAAGATGTCTGTTGTGGGGAGAGGAAGGGAAAGGAGTTTGTAAGCCACCTTGAGACTGCTTACAGGAGAGAAAGGTGGGATATATATCCAAACTCTTCTTCTTTTTCTCTTCTCAAATGCTGCACATCCTTGCTGGGTGCAAACCAATGCAATCCCCAGGAAACATGTATGTCCAAGTGACATGGTTACTTTCTCTGTGCTTTGGAAAGCTGCTTATTTCCACCAGAACAACTCTGATAAATATTGCGGACCTGTAGATTTAGGAAATACATTGGCTGGCAGTTGGAGTGGCTCTTTGATGTGCTGTGGATACATTTCCACATTAATAAGCCTCTGTTTTGAACTGGAAACGGACAAAGCACTTGTCCTCCAGAGTATCCGATGGCTTTGTTTGGTGTCAAAGATCTGTGCTGGAGTGTGCTGCTTTGATCAGAATGGAAATAATAGAACAGATTTTTCTGAAAGACGCACATGTTGCAGTTCAAAGACTTCCTAATAGAACTTGCCCTGAACTGAGAGCTAGCCAGTGAAGTTTGCCATGCCATCAAACTCTGAGGGTTGAAAGACCTGCCTTCCTTCCTTCCTACTTGTAGAAATACTTGAGTTGTCCCTACTGTCGCTAAATATATATCACTGTCTTTAAATATGCTGCCACAGGAGGTGGTGATGGCCACTAACCTGGATAGCTTTAAAAAGGACTTGGACAGATTTATGGAGGAGAAGTCGATTTATGGCTACCAATCTTGATCCTCTTTGATCTGAGATTGCAAATGCCTTAGCAGACCAGGTGCTCAGGAGCAGCAGCAGCAGAAGGCCATTGCTTTCACATCCTGCATGTGAGCTCCCAAAGGCACTTGGTGGGCCACTGCGAGTAGCAGAGTGCTGGACTAGATGGACTCTGGTCTGATCCAGCAGGCTAGTTCTTGTTCTTATGTTCTTATGTTCTTCTTATGTTCTTAAAAAAAGCTTTCGTATGGAAATGGCATCACATGAGTTGCAAGGGAAAATTAGGAGGCCCTACTTTGGGCTTCTGAGTGTGGTTTATAAGGAATGGATTCTCAGGAAGGAATGTCTTACGTGCCATCCCAGTGTATGAAAACATGAAAAACTTTTTTTTAAAAAAATGAGAATTTGTATTTATTTTACACATTGAAATAGCACATACATAGAAAGATAAAGAAAAGATGCTGATCTTGTTTCCCCTCCCCCTATAATAATACTAAATGAAAAGAAAAGGAAAAAAACCCACACCTACACAAACACCTACACATATATATGGTGACTCCCAGCTATCTCACTAAGGATCTAAACATAAATCTAACTCCGTGCTTATAATTAATATCTACATTTTTTTCACTTTTATTCGAATCCTGTCATTGTTTCTCTGTTTGTATATGTTTTAAATAAGTAGCCTACAAAGGATTTCCAGTCTTTCGGGTCGTTTCTGCACAGCAAAATTATACGTATGTACCACCGTTTTAAAAAAAATTGGGTCTATTTTATCCTGGATTCTCCCTCCGCACGGCTGCCTGTTCCTTTCCAGGAGCCGAGTTAGGATCGGAAAGTAATACTCCAGTTTGTTCCACATGAGCCTGGGTCTTTTGTATTTATACCACAAGTTCATCACCTCATGCACAAACCTTTGTATGCTATTGTAGGACAGTGGCAATGAGGAGGGAAAAATAAATCAGTTCTGCTCCGGTGTTTGCACGGTAGCAGGGTCACCTTGGGATATTTGAAAAGAATCACCAATTTGGCGATTTTTGAACATCCCAGGCTGAGGGAAATATCGCAGGGCAACACCGGGGCAGGCCCACTTTTGCACCGGGAACTGTGTGGAAAACTTGCACAAACTGGGATTTTTACTTGGAATATCTGTACTGTGCAGAAATGGCCACAGAAAATTGTCCGTATTCTTGTCTCTTATAACCACCGCCAGCCATGCCATCTCTGCATACTCTGTGACTTTCAACACCCAGTCTTATTGGAATTTTGTTGTCCCTTCATTTGTGCGTGTAAAATCCTTGCTGCAGTTGTCATATACAAAAAAAGTCTTCCATATTGATCAGGAATACTTGTCCCATCAACCCCAACAGAAATACCTCAGGTTTTTTTTCAATTGTTATTTTAAAAATCTTTTGCATTTCTTTTAAAATCATATCCCAAAACAATTTTGCCTGTTTTTTTAAAAAAGGAACATGAAAAGCTTTCAGATAATGAAGGGATTTAGGGTTGCTGCTATGTTCCAGTGTGATCTGAGACACTGTACAGCATTCATCACCTATCTGTTCCTCAATAGGTCATCCATGGAGTGTGTGAAGGGTGTTCTATTTACAAAGAAGGTTTTGTACTTTGGTACTTTTAATAGTTGCATAGTAAAGATGCGTTTTAATTTATGCTGCCTTCAACTCATTGGAGGAAGTAGGGATAACATATGAAAAATGGTAAGTTACCACATGGCACTGGCTGGAAACAGCATGATGGAATACAGAATTGTCCTGACACATTATTATTATTTAGGACTGAAATAACGGGTATCAATTTGTCAACCAATTAAAGATTTTTTGTGTGTGTGGATGATGGATCATTTGCTTTGTAACCAGTTCACAAAAACAAATTAGCATACTTCTTCAACCCCAGGTGTCTTTTCAAGGAGATGGGGAAATGTATGAGATAACAGAATTTAACAAGCAGAAATACCATTTCTTGATAGATCTGAAGAATATTTCCTTGTGATTACAGGAAAATATCAGAAAATTGTTGCAAGAACACATCAGAAACAAAGTAGTCCTGAAGTCCTTAAGTGGCACCCTCAGTTCATGACTCCCACCAGTAAGCAATGTTCACGTGTTAGTATTCGTACTGATTTACCAAATAATCAAGTGAAAATTTCATTAGATTGGTACATTGGTTCATTAGATTGGCATTCACCTCTTATGGCTATATTCCTTTTCATCTGCCTCTTCTAGTCTCATTTTCTACCCCCAAAGCCTATATGGAGCATATAGACAGCTCTACTTTAGCTGAGTGTGCAGATTAAAACTCAAGCTATTAGTGAAAGTTCCGAATTGCCAGTTCATTGCCCTGCTATGACAGGCTGCGAGGGTCTCCATGAAAGCCACGCTACATATTGTATCTCTGGATGCAGCTTGTAGTGACATAAAGTCAGAAATCCCTGACATGCAAATGCATCGAGAAGGTCACTGCGCAATCAGAGCAGCACATTAAACATTAAATGCTCCATTTATACGCACAAGTGGCGTCATGCCAAGATGAATCCAAAGCGATTAAATCTCCAGCCGTGTCAGTTCCTTTCAGAGCGACATAAAACATTTTGCTCCACTAGTCAACGCAATAATGTTTTGCTAGAGATGGCAGAGTCGGGCTCAGAGTAGTGAGCATCCGGGTGATTTGTCATGGAAATACGTCTTTTGCTGTGATGCTCTGGTAGGGTTCCCGTAGGTTCGAGCTGTCACTTGGATGTAAAGCACAGAGCTGTCTCCTTAGGCTGGGTGAGCCACTTCAGTCTCTCTGAGGCCCACTCCGCACGGGCCGACAACACTGGGCCGGTAAAAACACTGGTTGGGGGGAGAACTTTGCACGGCTGCCGCCTTCGAAACGAGGCAGCACTGTGCTCCCCAGCCCCCAGCCGGTGTTTTTGAAACTTGCTACATGAGCAAGTTTTTTCAAAAGCACCGATATGCACACGGTGCCGAGAGACAACACCAGGTGGGAGGTGACCTTGGGCTAGTCACAGTTCTCTCAGAAATCTCCCAGCCCCACCTACCTCACAAGGTGTCTGTTGTGGTAAGAGGAGGGGAAAGGAGCCTGTAAGCTGTTTTTAAGTGCGTCTTTTTATTAAAAAATGTACCTTCTCTCCCTGCGCAGCTCCGCAGGGATAAGGAGACAAATCCCTGCGGCCCTCTGACCCCCGAGCCATGGTGGGATTCAGCAGGTTCGCACCACTTCGGCAGAACCGGTTGTTAAAATGGTGCTTGCAAACAACCAGTTGTTAAATTATGTGAATCCCACCACCAGAACCGGTTGTTAAATTATTTTAATCCCAACACTGCCCCTGAGGCATTCCTGTGGCAATGGGGTGTGTGTGTGTGTGTGTCTCCTCATCCCTGTGGAGCTGCGCAGTGAGAGAAGGTACTTTTTTTAAAAAAAGGACGCGCCTCGTGTGGAGGTGCCTCTGTGGGCTGCTGCAGCTTTGGCACCATTGGAAGAGAAGTGTGTGAACCAGAGGTGGGATCCAGCAGGTTCTCACCAGTTCCCGAGCGTGGGTTACTAATTATTGGTGTGTGCCAAGAGTGGGTTACTAATTGGGTCTGCTTTTCCATTAGAAATTCCATTAGGTCCAAAAATCATAAAGTCCTGTTGTTTCCTATGTGGCTGGTTAGCGAAGGTAGAAAACGGGATAATTCTCCCTGTTGGGCTGCTTTAAAAACATGTTTTAGTAATATGGTAAAGTTCCTTGTTTAAGGAAAATATCCTTCTTTTGATTTCTAGAAACAAAATTAAGTATTTGAAAGTATTAAGTACATGACAGGCAGTCAATTAGAGGAGAAGTAGTTGTTTCTGTTGGCAGTAGACGATAGGACTTGCTATAATGAGTTTAAATTATGGACAGAAAGATACCAGCTGGAAATTAGGAACTTTTTTTTACAGTAAGAGTTTTTTACAGTAGCAGAGAAATATTAACGCCCCGCCCCCAGAATGCCCGGCCACGCCCCCAGAATGCCCCACCCAGCCCCATTGGCACTACGCCACTGCTTGAATCCCACCACCATGGGAATCTGGTGTGAACAGCCCTGGGACTTCACTGTGGTCATTTAACCCAGTGTGCAGCTGCTTCACTGGCCCATTCAGAGTGGGCCTGAGAGAGACAAAGGGGATCGAATTGAAAAAAGCAAATTGTTGACTGCATCAGAAACTCCACATTCATGCTAACCGTAACTGTGAATTCTTCATACAAGGGCCTTGGGAAATAAAAAGGCTTGGTATGCTGTTCAGTTCTTGGCATCGCTTGAACGTGTGCGCCATAACTTCCTGCGCTCTGATTCAGTTGTACTTCAACAGAAATGGAAGAAGCATTGACCAGAATGAAACAGCATTGTCTTTGCATGTATGCCATGCAACTTTATGACTCCTGCCCCTAATTCCGTATTAACTGAGATGGAGCTTCTTGCAAAAGGAGAGCTGGGAGCAGCTCCAGTGACATTTATTACAGCTGCGTGTTTGAAAAGTTTGAGTCAATGGGTCATTGGAACAGTTTCAATGAAACCAAATAAAGAGGCCGAGCACTCAGGTTCTGGTATGTGCTGATAGTGGATATTGGCCTTGGTTGCCACAACAGATGAATGTGAACCATCAGGTGAGAAATACATCTCATTTTAAATTGTGAATGGATTTATAATTTGAGAGCAAGTGGGATTGACTGTTATGACTCTCAGGGTCAAGGGGAATTTGTATAGTCGAAGGCTTTCATGGCCGGAATCACTGGGGGGTTGTGGGGTTTCTGGACTGTATGGCCGTGTCCCAGTACCATTTTCTCCTGACGTTTCACCTGTGGCTTCATTTTGATTTTTGCCTACCAGCCAGAGATGAAGGCAAAACATCAGGAGAAAATGGTACTGGAACACGGCCATACAGTCCAGAAACCCCACAACATCCCAAAGGGGATTTGCATTACTAAGCCATTATTTTCAATCCTTGTGGCATCACTAATTATATTGATGGACATTCTTCTCACTTGCTATGAGACTGCTGCATCTCAGGAAGCCTTTGAGACAAATCCACCAGTTTATTCGTATTTATAAAATACTTACATATCTTAGGTAACCCATTGTTCTCTCAGACTCTACCTCCTGTCTGCAATAGAGAGATAATAATGCTGATTACATTGCAAGCGTATCTGAGCATGCCCGTTGTCTCATGGTCTGATTGGCTGTTGTTTTTGAGTGACAGTTTGAATGAACATCAGGCGCGGAGATCAAGGGGGCAGATGGAGGGGAAGGTAGATCAGGTGGCTGGGTGGGAAAACTAAACCAGTGTTTTTTTCAGACTTTTCTCACATATGTTCCACAGTAACTCTACACTGACTCTCAGGGGCTATACTGGTGATTTACAGAACTTTTTTCTCCTTCATGTATATGCTGTAGTGCTATAAGAGGTCTATTAAATTTTGATGTAGATAAGTGGCAAAGAAGAAGAAGAAGAAGAAGAAGAAGAAGAAGAAGAAGAAGAAGAGGAGGAGGAGGAGGAGGAGGAGGAGGAGGAGGAGGAGGAGGGAGTAGTAGTAGTAGTAGTAGTTTGGATTTATATCTGTAAGGAGATTCAAGGTGGCTTACAAACTCCTTTCCCTTTCTCTCACCACAACAGACACCTTGTGAGGTAGGTGGGGCTGGGAGAGTCCTGAGAGAACTGTGACTAGCCCAAGGTCACCCAGCAGGAATGTAGGAGTGCAGAAACACATCTGGTTCACCAGATAAGCCTCTGCCACTCAGGTGGAGGAGTAGAGAATCAAACCTGGTTCTCCAGATTAGAATCCATCTGCTCCTAACCACTTCACCACACTGGCTCTATATATTAGAGTACTATAGTGCTATGCTGACATATAAAAACTATCACTCCTGCTGTCTTTTGGATTTGCCTCCCCATTCTCTTCCCAGCGATCAGGACAAAACTGCCTGTACCTTTCCTCTCATCCCTCTGAAACAAAAAAGCCTGGATACTTCATCTCCTCCCCCTGCCTCCCAAATGGAATCTGAGAATTTGGAGAAACCAACATTTGACATGGAAATAGGAAATAGATTGTTATAGTGACAGACTGTTATAGTGTTGTAGCACAATAGCAGTTACAATTTATCCCCCTCATCATCTTCTTACAAAAACCCTCCAAACCTAGAGTAAAGTAGGTTTGGGATTCATATGATGTGCATGAAGATCAAGGGATGACTTTTACATATGTACAGCCTACCACAAATAAAACACTACGACAACTGGAACTTTCATATTTTTGCCCAAAGTTCAACGATGCTTAGCAGACAACCAATGAGCCCTGGTCAACATGTGAAGCTGGATGAAGAGTACCCTTAAAGAATGAAGAAGAAAGCCATCCTTGGTCTAGAGCAGGGGTCTTCAAACTATGGCCCTCCAGATGTTCATAGACTACAACTCCCATGAGCCCTACCAGTTGGCCATGCTGACAGGGGCTAATGGGAATTGTAGTCCATGAACATCTGGAGGGCCATAGTTTGAAGACCCCTGGTCTAGAGAGAAGCCAAACTGATTAAAAATCCATCTGTGATTACTGATTGTGTTGTAGCTTTCTGAGAGATCTCTAACAAACCATTCTGTCTTTCAGTGTGGATTCTATTTCTTGAGGTACCCCTTTTATTTTTTTTCTTCCATTCATAAAAAACCCCGTTCCTTGCATGTGTCTTTTCTGGAAATATTTAAGAGGCACTTTCCCTCCCATATTTTCATAAAATATTATCATAAGCAACCAAACACCCCTGGATTCCACAAGGGTTACCGCTTGGAAATGGCACAGCTTAGAAACCAAGACCTGTGAGAAGCTGTGTAAATAATCTGAGGAGGGATGCGGGAGGGGGAAGGAAAATGATCACTCTCGCCTCTGGTCTGTAATGTCATGTGGTAAATTATGCTATAGAAACCTCCCCGGCTGACTGCACATAAGTACACTTCAACTGGGAGTTTATGCCCCAGATTTGCACTTCTGCATTCAATTGTAAAATATTTAAGCTGTACGAAAGTGGCTCCGTGGGATGAAGTGCTCACATGATTGCATTAAAAGGCATGGAATTGTGTGCTGAATTTGAAATGATAAATAGCTCTGATTAGAGGGGATTTTTGGTGGCTGACCAGGACTGGCTTTGTGTAGCTCACGTGGCAGCCCAGAGGAGCAAAATTCCGTGGGTCGCCAGTTGCTGGGGAAGTAGCTCAAGGTGGAACATGACCCACAGATGATGCTGATAAGCTGGCTGTTGTGTGGTTGTGGCCTGGCAGTTTTTGCACCGAATGTTTTGCACTCGTCTATGACTGGCATCTTTAGAGGCATGTCACAGAGAAAAACACATCTGACTGTGACGGATCTTCATACCTCTGAAGATGCCAGTCGTAGATGTAGGCGAAATGTTTCAAGCAAAAACCCTCTACAGTCAGTTGATTCCGGCTGTGAAAGCCTTCAACGAAGCTGTTCATGTTTGTAAGAACATAAGACCATAAGAACATAAGAACAAGCCAGCTGGATCAGACCAGAGTCCATCTAGTCCAGCTCTCTGCTACTCGCAGTGGTCCACCAGGTGCCATTGGGAGCTCACATGCAGGATGTGAACGCAATGGCCTTCTGCAGCTTTTGCTCCCAATCACCTGGTCTGTTAAGGCATTGCAATCTCAGATCAAGGAGGATCAAGATTGGTAGCCATACATCGACTTCTCTTCCATAAATTTGTCCAAGCCCTTTTTAAAGCTATCCAGGTTAGTGGCCATCACCACCTCCTGTGGCAGCATATTCCAAACACCAACCACACGTTGCGTGAAGAAGTGTTTCCTTTTATTAGTTCTAATTCTTCCCCCCCAGCATTTTCAATGAATGCCCCCTGGTTCTAGTATTGTGAGAAAGAGAGAAAAATTTCTCTCTGTCAACACTTTCTACCCCATGCATAATTTTATAGACTTCAATCATATCCCCCCTCAGCCGTCTCCTCTCCAAACTAAAGAGTCCCAAACGCTGCAGCCTCTCCTCATAAGGAAGGTGCTCCAGTCCCTTAATCATCCTCATAAGTAACAGGCTCATAACAGTCATCCTTATTAGTGGTAGAAAGTGCTGTCAAATCCCAACAGACACATGGGGACCCTGTAGACTTTTCAAGGCAAGGGACATTCAGGCTGTTTCCGCATGGTCCAAATATCCTGGATTGAGCAAGAGAAATACCTCGTTTGGTACAAGAATTTTGCAAAGTTCCTGGTCCTCAAGCAGGTTTGCCCCAGGGTATTTCCCTTGTCCTGGGGTATTTGAAAATCACCAAATTGGCGACTCTTTTGAGAAATCCTAGGGTGAGCCCACTACTGTGTAAACACCACTGCAGCAGAACTGGTTTTTTTTTTTTCGCCCAGCCACCTGATCTCCCTGCCCCTCTGCCCTGATCTCCCCACCTGATGTTCATTCAAACTGCCACTCAAAAACAACAGCCAATCAGAATGTGGGACACCGGGCATACTCAGATATGCTTGCAATGTAAATACAGAAGTCCTGGGCTTGTGTGAAAGAAATGGGAGTATTTTCTCCTGGTCTTCGCTTGATTCCTTCACAGAAATGGGCAGCCATGTGAAGGGAGAAACCAAGATAAAACAGACCAGGATTGTAAGAAACCAGTTGTAACCAGGTATGATTCTGCCGTGCGGTAACGGCCTCAGAAGTGGTTTCCTCTACATAGAAACCCGGGACTTCCTGTCCAAGTACTAAGGATTGGTCCTTGTTTGCTCCCAAAACTTGTTGAGAGCAGGCCAGCCTGAGCCATTCGGGTCGGGATGATCCTTATTAGGAGTCAGCAAATAACAGACTCGTAACATCTGCCAAACACCCCGAGCTCCTTGCTCCTTTCAAGTGAGATGCATTTCAAATGAATGTTTTGCTGGTACAAGACATAGACAGAATACACAACTATAGTAGAGGGACCTTCAGACAGCTCTGCTTTGAATCAAAATTGCTTCTTTCTTCCTGGAGTCTAACCAAATTACACTTGAACAGAGAATAGAGAGGTCCATGCTGAGCCAAATCAGTATCGACTGGACTTCAAACAGACAAGACAGCTACTGGGTCTAAATAAGATCCATCTGCAGCAGAAAGGAGAAAAGATGAAATATGAAGAATAAACCTGCTGCTATGGGTGCAACCTCTAGGTTAGAATGCTGCGATGTACTCTATGTGGGACGACCCTTGAAGACTGTCTTAGCTTCCCGCACCTGCCCAACCCCCATGCACTGGCAGAGCCAATCTCAGAGATATGCCACATTTTTTTGTGGAGAAAGGAAGAGAAGGAGTTCGTGAGCTGCTTTGACTTCTTACAGTTGAGAAAAGTGGGGTATAAATTCAGACTCTTCTTCTTCAAAGCTATTTGGAACTCCAAAATCAGAGGAAAAATAAAGACAAGGTGGATTTCAGAGGTATTCCTGGTGTCACACTCCAGGGTTACTTCGGAATAACGGACACAAAACAGAAGGGCATATCTCATATAAATGGCCAAACAAAGGTTTGTGGAACCCCACCCCTGCCTCTCTCAAACAATGTCTGCACGCAGTAAACTTTGGGAGATGGATGGAAACAGGAAACTATTGGCTGCCTGCTGCCCAAGGGAATGCTAATTAGCTGGCAGCTGTTAATTATTAATTAGGCTTCTTTACTCTTTGAGAAGACAAGGATTTTCTTTGAGGAATAAGTTTCACATTCACACCTTTACATTTTCTTTCTTTCTTTCTTTCTTTCTTTCTTTCTTTCTTTCTTTCTTTCTTTCTTTCTTTCTCTTTCTTTCTTTCTTTCTTTCTTCTTTCTTTCTTTCTTTCTTTCTTTCTTCTTCTTCTTTCTTTCTCTTCTTTCTTCTTTCTTCTTCTTTTCTTTCTTTCTTTCTTTTCTTCTTTTCTTTCTTTCTTTTTCACTGTCTGCTCGTTTCTTTCGTTTCTTTTCTTTTTTTCTTTCTTTCTTTTCTTTTCTTTTCTTTTCTTTTTTCTTCTTTCTTTCTTTCTTTCTTTTCTTTCTTTCTTTTCTTTTCTTTTCTTTTCTTTTCGTTTCTTCGCTCTGCTCGCTTCTGCTCATTGCTCTCAAGTTATTGGACTAGAATTCCCTTTCAGCATGATGCTTCTAGTGAATGTGGATGTCATAGGTTCACATGCATAGGTTCACATGGCAATGTGGATGTCATAGGTTCACATGGCAATTATTGCTTAACCAGAATAGGAATGAGGAATCAGTGGTAATGGTGGTGGTGGGGTAATATCTCTGGAGAAGGATGATAACTTTTGCCCGAGAGCATATCCATGCCAACACTGCAACATATGTCAGGGAGATTATGTTGCCAAAATAATAATATTAATAATATCAAGCCTATAGCTGCCCCAATCGACAAATCTGGGTGAATCAAGACAGTAAGTATTCTGTAGCGACAAGACTCCAGATCCTTGCTTTAATCCATGGGCATCTCTCATCCCATGCTTTGAAGTTTATTTCCAATTAAAGCAGGTAACTATACCTCCCCCCCCCCCCACCGGGTAGTTCGATCTTGTCAGTTCTCAGGAGCTAAGCAGGGTCAGCCCTGATTAGCAATTGGATGGGAGATCACCTCTTTACCGTTTTTAAAATAAGTCAGGTTGAGCAGAAATAAAACATCTCAAGGACGTCTTGGGGAAAAAAGCTGTGTGAACTTCTTCGCCCCAAAATGCTTCTTTTATCATCCTCAAGACATTTTATTGGTGCTGTGTAGAAAACGCCCCGGTCGCCCTTAGGCAAAGCTCTACCATCACACAAACCTCCCTGTTTGAGACATGCGCCTGGCGCTGTTGTGTCACAATTCAGGAGAGGCGCATTACGCAAACAGGAGGTGTGGCAACCGCCTTCTAACTCTTACTATCAATTCTCTGTGGCCGGTGTATTAATCGCCGGGGAAATGTAGCTTGTTCCGCTCAGGATTAGTGACATCTTATTCTTTAATAGCTCTCCAATGAATAGCTCGGGTAATACACCTCGCTAATGGAAAGGCTACTGACTGGAGAGGCTTCAAAGGGTAGTTGTGTGCTTACCAAAAGGACGCTGGATCAATTCCGTTCAAATTCAGGCTTTAATGCACCGGCGATGATTGCAGGGTTAGAAGAAGTAAAATGCAACAGAAAATTGCCTGCTGCATCAGGAAATATGAAATTGCCACATTTATCCATTCAGCTGAAATGGTTCAACCTGGATAATCTACAGAGTAAACAGCTATTGATTTTTTTCTGTTTTCTTTCCTTTTTTTTAAAAAAAAAACCTTGGTAAGCAAAGAACTGTTTGCAGCTTCTTTCAGAAAGCAAGAATCCTGAAAAGAACATAATGTAACGCAATTAACCCTCTTTTGTTCCCAGCCCTGGCTGAGGGTGTGTTATTGTGTGTGTCAGTGCAGCATAGAGGCCCCTTCCGTACAGGCAGAATAATCCACTTTCAATCCACTTTCACAATTGTTTGCAAGTGGATTTTGATATTCTGCACAGTAAAATCCAGCTGCAAAGTGCATTGAAAGTGGATTGAAAGTGAATTATTCTGCATATGCAGAAGGGCCAGAGTTGCATACAGTATCTTTGTTTCTCAAAAAAGGTAGTAAAGATGGAATTCTTCACACTTACCTGCAAGTATACACCGTAGAGCATAGAGTGCTCTCCTTCTCAATAAGAATAATTAGGAATTGGTTGCTTTTTTAATTTAAGAAGGATATTGACAGGCTTGAATGTGCCCAGAGGAGGGCAACCAAAATGGTTAAAGGTCTGGAGTCCATGCCCTACAAAGAGTGGCTTAGGGACCTGAGGATGTTTAGTCTGGAGAAGAGAAGGTTGAGGGGGGACATGACAGCTATGTTTAAATATTTGAAGGGATGCCATGTCGAAGAGGGAGCAAGCTTGTTTTCTGCTGCCTCAGAGACTAGGACACAGAGGCTCTTTCTGCACGGGGTCAAAAACAGCGGCCCAGGGATGGAAAAACACCGGCCCCGGGGGGGCTGTTCGCAGGCAGTGCTGCTGCAACGCAGCAGTGCCGTCCTGTGCGGCCCCAAGCGGCGTGAAGGCACCACTTTCCACCTCCTTTCCCGAGGGAAGTTTTTGGAAAGCGCTGCCTTCCCATCGGCAAACCGCACCGCACCAAAGGCACCGCTTTCCCGTCCCCCCCCCACTCACCTCGTCCTCCAGCGTCGGTCTGGAGGGCTGCTGAGACTCACCCATGCTGCCCTCTGACCCCTGGAGGTCAGAGGACAGCATGGGCGGGTCCCTGCAGCCCTCCAGACCGACGCTGGAAGACGAAGTGAGTGGGGGGGCGCTCTTCTGTGCTGGCCTCTGTGGGGGCCGCTCACACGCTCACATGCAAACGGCCCCCTCCCCTCCACCGGCATAATTTCTGCTGGTGGAGAGGCACCCTTTCCGCTGTGTGGAAAAGGCCAGAGTAATGGATTCAGGGTGCAGGAAAAGAGATTCCACCTAAACGTTAGGAAGAACTTCTTGATAGTCAGGTCTGTTCGACAGTAGAATTCACTGCCTCAAAGAGTGGAGGAATCTCTTTCTTTGGAGGCTTTTAAACAGAGGCTGGATGAACATATGTTGGGAGTACTTTGATTGTGTGTTCCTGCATTGCAGGGGGTTGGACTTGATGGTCACCCAGCAGGAATGCAGGAGTGCTGAAACACATCTGGTTCACCAGATAAGCCTCTGCCACTCAGGTGGAGGAGTGGGAAATCAAACTCGGTTCTCCAGATTAGAATCCACCTGCTCTTAACTGCTATACCACGCTGGTGTGGTTAAGATGGGGATGAATAATACAGAGTTAGGTGCCTGTTACCTGGCAGAATACAATTTTACCAGTTATACCAGTGAAATACTAACCATTTTGGCCACCTAGTTTGGGACCCTTGACCTGTACATTTAGAACATGGGGACATCAGGATGGGTGGTGCTTCTCCTAGCATAATACCATCCCAAACCATCACGGCATGGCAATAAGGGGCCATTAGCTGATTGCAATATCTTAAGGCTCTTCTGAGTCTATTTCCATAAACAGTTTTCACCACTGCCTGGCCTTCTAATGGATGATTATGTTCACATTTTGCTGGCAGGCACATTCACCGTTGATTGATGCCATTTCCACAAGTGCCAGGGGAATTAAAGAGTGATTTGCCACTTGCTACAAAGTGCTGCTCAAATATCATCTTATTTTAAAATAAACGCTACAGTCCCCGGCCTACACCCAAGAAGCAGGCAAGAGGATGAGGGAAATATGGAAGATGTCTTCTGACAGAATTCAAGACTTTCTTTGTACTTTGTTATTTTGTATCCAAGGTGATGTTGGATTGAATCTAGCTGTTTCTTTGAGCTGTTATCTCCTTTTTGGGGAACGGGATCTCAAATGGTATCCTTGGATTTCCTACTGAAGGTCAAATGGGAGATGAAGAAGATGAGAGTTTGGATTTATACCCCACCTTTCTCTCCTGTAAGCAGACTCAAGGTGGCCTACAAACTCCAGATGTTGTGATGATAAAATGGAGGAGAGAAAAATCGTGTTTGCATATAGCCTTGAGCTCCTTGAAGAAAAAGTGGGTACAATGACATTACTACTGTTACCGCCAGGAAAATAGGAAAAATATTTTTCTGAGCCTATCGCTGAACTACACTGGCTAAGAATCAAAGCAAAGAGACCAGTGTGGTCCAGAAGCCTCCATAAGGCTTAGAAAGGACATATGTATGTGATTGTGCCAATGTTTTGTATGGTTTCCCTCTTGTTTTTTAAATCCCTTTTAAGGTTTAATGTAAGCCCCCTCAGTGTTGGATTTATTATTTGCCCAATGTTTAGGATTATACTTTAGTTGATGTTACTATTAATTCAGGATACTCTTGCTTATATGCATATGTGCTTGTACTGTATTGGAGGTTCTTTAAGATTTCCTCTAATATTTAAGTTTAGAAATGTTATTTTAGATATCTGTATCTCTTGGAAAAAGCAGCAGCTTGTAGCAGCTGATATTAAAGGCCAAGGAAGCTAGCCTTGGAATTCAGTTTGGACCAACACCCGGTAGATCTCTTTAGCGAGAACAAAGACCCCTTTGGATTTACAAATTGAATCTGATGACGGCACCCCAGATATCCCAGCCATTGAAGGACGTGCCAAGATGGCCATTGGACCATTTGAACTTTCTTTTGTTGCGGGACTGGGGCGCGGGAGCCTCAGGACATAACTCAAGGAAGCAGCCCATCTGATAACCAGATTCCTGGGTGCGTTAAACAGCCTCACCCAGTTTTATGAATGGACCCTCTCCGCTCTCCATTTCAGCACTATCGTAAAGTCTCGCGGGAAGACGCCTGACAGCGAGATCTCATGGTCCCATTCACAAAGTTGTAATTGTACCTTTTCTTTTATGTGTTGATGTTTCCTTATTGTGGCAAGGTAAGGGACCTGCCCCCTTACCTGCCCCCTTGCCCCTTTTGATGTGTGTGTATAAAGGTTCTAGCGCTTGGCTACGAAAGTGCGATTCCCCTGCCTGAGCTGTAGCAACCACTTCCGA
This sequence comes from Sphaerodactylus townsendi, assembly GCF_021028975.2. NCBI lineage: Eukaryota > Metazoa > Chordata > Lepidosauria > Squamata > Sphaerodactylidae > Sphaerodactylus > Sphaerodactylus townsendi. The sequence goes on from NC_059437.1 coordinate 47,580,134, forward strand.
ATAAAAATACTTTGCTTTTGAAGAACACCGGCTTCCTGCGCCTTGCTACGTTGCCTGAGTTGAAATCACTTAATGTTACCCGAACAGCAGCGGTAACACTACTACTAGAAGAAGAAGAGTTTGGATTTATATTTTCCTTTTCTCAACCATAAGGGGTCTCAAAATGGCTTACAAACTCCTTTTCCCTTCCTCTCCCCACAATAGACACCTTGTGAGGTACGTGGGGCTGAGAGAGTTCTGAAAGAACTGTGACTAGCTCAAGGTCAGCAGGCTCCATGTGTAGGAGCAGGGAAACAAATCCAGTCCACCAGATGAGAGTCTGCTGCTCATGTGGAGGAATCAAACCCAGTTCTCCAGATTAGAGTCCCCCCGCTCTTAACTGCTACACCACACTGATGAGTGAACCTTCTCAATCACACGTATTTTTATGTTCATTTCTTTTTAGTTAACAGATGTGGTTTGGGGCATTTCTTTGTTGGTTTCGTAGATGGGCTTGTAGCAAATATGTTGGGAATCTGGCATTCAAATGGCTTTGTTATTGCCTGCCAATGTGGAGCAACACTGAAAATCCTTGGTGGTCTCCTGTAGGGGTGCATTAGCGAACCCAGTAGAGCTTCAGAAAGTGCACAGGAATGCCTGCGCCATCTGTCCCCTCCTGGGCTCACACGTACGCACATCACGAGATCCCCCAGGCACCCAGGTCACAAGATACCTGAATGTGGATTCGACCCAGACAGGAACGTTTCTCCCTGCACGTACGCAACCCTCCGCTGAGTCATGAATTGCGCAACTTTCTCCCACTCTCCCGCCTTCCCAAAACCCTTAATAAAGGTGCCAGGGACCCCAGTTCGGCAGATTGGCCAGATCAGACAGACCTGCCGCTGGCCTCTCTCCACCGGTTTCCTGATATCGCTGCGTCTCGTCTCTTCATTGCGTCGCCGTAACGACTTCAGTCTCCCATTCAAATACTAACCTGGGCTGAAATTGCTTAGCAGCCAAGATTAGCCAAGATCAAACTAGCCTGAGCCATCCAGATTATGGCTACACTATATTACCCTTCCTTTCCCCACACCCGTAACAATATGAAAAAGAGGTTTACAATGTGAAAAGGCAGCTCTGGATTTATCCGAAAGAATCTCGTCATCTCAATTAGACAAAGGCCGTGCTAACAGTTGCTGGAAACAGACGGCCTTTTGTATCATTCTTTCTGTTTCTTTGAACGCACAGGGCCTTTCTGCTCCGTCTGTTGACAACCTGTGTCCCTGTTGTCTTGTAATAGGAATGGAGCTGGCTCTGTCGCTCCCTGCTCTTTTTTTTTATCTTGACATAAATACGTTGTTATGCCTGAATGCTTACATGCCCGAAGGCGCGGTCTCGCTGTAAAAACGTCCCTGCCACTGTCTGGTTTTCCAGTGCTGACTTGAGTAATTAGAACACAGTACTTTCACCGCCACCATATTAGTGCTGATAACAGGTTCTGGGTTTTACGATAAACAGAAGCGAGGCGTTTACTGCGCCAGGCAGAGTCTTTCTGTTTGATCTTGCCATGTTGGTCGTGCGTATATTTTTATCTAGGCCTCACAACATGGAAGGCAAACAAAGACAGGGAGAGAAAAGTGAAAAGAGGAATATTGCGGGGGCCCTCTAGATATGGCGAGAGCATCCAACTCTGCTGAGGTAAACACTCAAAATTGCACAGATCAGCCCAAAAAGGTTTTGGTGATGTAGCAGAGTTGTAAACTCCTGGTTGGGAAATACTTGGAGATTTTGAGGTGGCATCTGGAGAAGGTGGGGTTTGGGGAGAGGGTATGATGCCATAGGGTCTATCCTTCAGCACAGCCATTTTCTCCAGGTGAACAAATGTCCATTATCTGGAGGTCAATTGTAATTCTGGGAGATCTCCAGAACTCACCTGGAGGTTGGCAAACCTGTGATGTTAGTATGTCAGAAGGGGCCAGAAGGAAGCTTGCTTGGTTGTGGCCTCAAAGAGCAGAGCCCCAGCTCCTCTATACACTAGAGTGACCCAGAATGAGGTGGCTTGCTTCATCATCATCTGTCTGGTTCAAATACCTCGTTGATCCCCATACACTTGCCAAGCTTCTTCTCCTCCTCTCTCGCATCCGCAAGCTCTCGCCCGGCACAATTATTCCGTATAATTCGGTCTTTAACCTCCCTATCGGAGAGGTCCTCAAATTCACAATTGAGCATTAGCTGTGAGGCTTTTATGAGCTTTTTTTTGCAGATAAGGTCGCGTCGCTCCGCCAGGATCTTCCCTCCACGTTGGCTACAATCAGTGAACTGGAGGCTCCCTTGCCGTCTTCAGGCCCTTGTTTGGCCCAGTTCTCCCTGCTCTCCGAAGCTGCTGTTGACAGGGCCTTGGCTGCTGTTAGACCTACTACCTGTCCTCTGGATCCGTGCCCCTCCTGGCTTGTAAAAACCTGCAGGGCGGAGCTACGACCCCATCTGTTGAGTATCATCAATGGCTCCCTTGAGCAAGGAGTCTTCCCGGATGGGTTGAAGGAGGCAGTGGTCCACCCACTCTTAAAAAGACCATCGTTAGATCCAAGAGATCTGGCCAATTATCGCCCCGTTTTGAATCTTTCGTTTCTGGGGAAGGTAATTGAGAGAGTGGTGTTGGAGCAGCTTCAAGGCTTTCTGGATGACGCATCGGCTTTCGACCCCTTCCAGTCCGGCTTCCGTGCTGGGCACGGGACGGAGACTGTTCTCGTCGCCGTCACAGACACACTCCGTATCCAGCTTGACCGAGGCGGATCGGCGCTGCTGGTATTGTTAGACCTTACTGCAGCGTTTGATGTGGTCGACCATGACCTTTTGACCCACTGCCTGGCCGCCTCCGGGGTGTGGGGCACTGTCCTTCAGTGGATTGCCTCGTTCCTTCGGGGTCGAAGTCAGCAAGTGAGGTGCGGGGATCAGGCCTCCCGGAAGTGCCCGCTTGATTGCGGTGTACCCCAGGGGGCCCTACTATCCCCGCTGCTATTTAATATCTATATGCGACCCCTTGCTCAGCTGGTACGGAGCTTTGGGCTGACTTGTCACCAGTACGCTGATGACACGCAGCTCATTCTGTTGATGGAGGGGGGAGCGGTCGCCGCCCCTGCGGCTCTCCAGCACTGTTTGGAGGCGGTAGCTGGTTGGTTGCGGCAGAGCAGGTTAAAACTGAATCCATCGAAGACGGAGATCCTCTGGCTTGGCCGCGAGGGAGGGAATAGGATGTTCCAGCCGCCGTTGTGGGAGGGGGTCACATTGGCGCCGACCCCCTCCGTGCGCAGCCTGGGGGTCCACCTGGATTTGTCTCTTTCAATGGAGACCCAGGTGGCCCATACAACCCGGGTTGCTTTTTTCCATCTCCGCCAGGCCCGACGGCTGGCTCCTTTCCTCTCCCAAGCGGACCTAGCCACTGTGATCCATGCAACGGTCACCTCCAGATTAGACTATTGTAACTCGCTCTACGCGGGCCTTCCCTTGCTTTGATCCGGAGACTGAAGCTGGTTCAGCACGCAGCGGCGCGTCTACTCACAGGCAGCGCCATCTACAATCACATCCAGCCTGTGTTGCGCCAGCTGCACTGGCTTCCAGTGGAGTTCCGGATCATCTTCAAGGTATTGGTGTTGACCTTCAAGGCCTTACGCGGCCTGGGACCCTCGTATCTTCGAGACCGCATCACCCCATATGTCCCTGCACGGCCTCTCCGGTCAGGGGAGGCCAATTTATTGGTGGTCCCTGGCCCTTCGATGATGCGGCTGGCCTCCACACGGGCCAGGGCCTTTACGGCTCTGGCCCCGGCCTGGTGGAACACCCTTCCTCCGGCTGTTTGGGCCCTGCGGGACCTTAATGAGTTCCGCAGGGCCTGTAAAACAGAGTTGTTCCGCCGGGCCTTTGGAGGGACCAGCCGCTGAAATGATGCCCCCCCCCCCAGTTAGCTTTGTCATCTAGATTCATCATCTAATGGGATTCTGTCCTCCCTCTCTCCTGGGGAGAATTTTTAAAGTGGGGTGGCGGACGCCTCTATTTCTACTATTGTTATTCGCTGTTTTAAAGGTTTTAGTAATTTATTATATTTATGTTTTATGTTGGACACCGCCCAGAGCCCCTAGGGGATTGGGCGGTATAGAAGTTTAAATAATAAATAAATAAATATAAATAAAGCTCCAGATGGGATCTAGAGACCTCCCAGAATTACAGCTGATCTCCAGATAATGGACATTTGTTCATCTGGAGAAAATGGCTGTGTTGGACGATGGGCCTTCCGTGGTGGGATCCAAAAATTTTAGTAACAGGTTCCCATGGTGGTGGGATTCAAACTGTGGCGTAGCGCCAATGGGGCTGGGTGGGGCATGATGGGGGCATGGCCGGGCATTCCGGGGCGGGGCATTCCTGGGCTGTGGCAAGGACGCAGCCACTGCGCCGGTCCTTGGGTGGGAAATGAATGCACGCAGGCGCAGGCTGCCATGCACGCCGGTGCACCTCCTGCTAGACTGCTTCAAGTTCTGCGCGCTACTGCTGAGAGGAGGGGCGTAACTAAGGCAAAAATCATGTGGCAAAATCACCAATTAGTAACCCCCTCTCAGCACACACAAACAATTAGTAACCTACTCTTGGGAATCGTGAGAACCTGCTGGATCCCACCTCTGGGCCTTCCTTGGCGGGTGGAGCGGTGCGGTCTGTTCTGTTGGTGTTGGACTTCTGCGCTGCCACTGCTTCGCCTAGCTTGCCCACTCTTCTTCCCTTTCCCCTGCTTCTTCCTGCTGCTCTGCCCCATGCCATGCCGCCCTGCCAAGGGAGCCTTGGTCAAGTTGCCGGTTAGGGATTCCCCAGAGCCCGAACTTGTCCTCCCAATCACTTGTTGCTTCACTCGGCTTGCCAAAGTCTTCTGCAGGGCAGAGGGGGTGGGGATACGCCTGCCATGACCCAGTTCACCACTGCCATGACCCAGTGACTCTTTGAATTTTATAGGTACCTACAAAAAGGGTTTTTTTTACAGGGGTGGTGGTGGTGGGGTTTGGCTGCAGGTCAGGCATGGTACTCAGGGCAGCTAGGGGGCATAGTTTGAGAGCTTACCCATGATGCCATTTTCCATAGATTTATCCTTGCTTTCTATTACATTAATATTCCCCCATCTTTTTCTCTGGCACATGTCAGCCTGGCCTTTTTCTTAGGAGTGAGGAGAACTGGTAGGGATTTAGTTCGGGACCTTCGGGACCGCATTACCCCATATGTCCCAGCTCGGCCTCTGCGTTCGGCAGAGGCCAATTTACTGGAGATCCCTGGCCCCTCAATGATGGCTGGAGCCTCCCCGGGCCAGGGCTCTGCTTCTGGGTTCTGCCTGGTGGAACACTCTCCCACCAGCTGTCCTCTGCGGACCTTGGGATTTCCGCAGGGCCTGTAAGACCGAAGCACCACCCGCTTTTAGAGAAACTCAGCTGAGCCTCCCTTCCCCCCCTTTCTAGGTTTGGAATCCCAATGCCAACGGGATCCATCATTAAGATCTATGGTTCCCTTATACCACCGGGACCATTACCCCCTCTTGCTAAAGGGACTAGGTCTAGATAGGACGCCATCCTGATATATTGATATACTATAATTGCTGTTTTATTATAACTTATGGACGCTTATGATGTTTTATGTGATTTTATGATGTACACCGCCCAGAGCCCTTCGGGGATTGGGCGGTATATTAAATCAAATAAATAATAATAATAATAATAATAATAATAATAATAGTTGTAAGCATTGCATTGCATTGCATTAATTGATTGATTGATTGATTACACTTATATACCGCCCTCCCCCGGAGGGCTCAGGGCAGTGAACAACAGAGCATAGAGACAGAGCACAATTTAAAACTGTAAATATCAGAATTAATTAAAAATGGCTCTCTATATATTAAAACCAGGTCCCATTAAAATGCAGCGTATCAATACCAAGCACAACAGATGGCATCCTACTAACAAATCCCCTTGAAGAAGGAGGAGGAGGAGGAGGAGGAGGAGGAGTTTGGATTTATATCCCACCTTCTTCTCCTGTAAGGAAACTCAGTGACTTACAAGCTCCTTTCCCTTCCTCTCCCACAACAGACACCTTGTGAGGTGGGGGGGGGGGGGGCTGAGAGAGTTCTGAAGAACTGTGTCTACCCCAGGGTCACTCAGCAGGAATGCATGAGTGTGGAAACACTTCTGGTTCAACAGATAAGGCTCTGCCGCTCAGGTGGAGGAGTGGGGAATCAAACCCGGTTCTCCAGATTAGAATCCACGTGTTCTTAACCACTACACCACACTGGCATTGGACTTCTGTGCAGCCGCTTTTTCACCCAGCTTGCCTGTTCTTCTTCCCTTTCCCCTGCTTCTTTCCTCTGCTCTGCCTCAAAGAAAGGAAGACGAGCGGGCAAACAAATAAACACAAAACATATTTTTCTAAATCTCTCTCATGCCTCAGGCAATCTGTGTTTTCCCCCCTCATATTAAAAAGAATGGCAGGTTAAGACTTTCTGCCTTAATTCCAGCAAAACAAAAATCAAACTTCATGTTCTACTGAAGGTGGGTCTTGGTAGGAGCTGTTTTTCTAGTGGTTCCTTAATGAACAGGTTACCTGAAATAAACTCATCTCCTACAGCTGTGCCTTAAGGAAGGGGGTTTCCCCCTGCTGCTCCAGCTTAGCTTGCAAGCAGGTGATTTCCTTCAGTTCAACCTTGTCAGACATAATAAAAAATCCGCTTAAAAGCCCTGTAAAAATTAACAGTCTGTTCTTGAGAAATCCACAGATGTTGGAAGCTGCGGTTTCAACTAAAAAGGACCCTTGGATTGTTAATAAGGATAGTTTCCTGAAATGTCAACCCGTCTCACGGCCCTCCAGATGTTATGGACTACAGTTCCCATCATCCCCTGCCAGCATCATGCTGGCAGGGGATGATGGGAACTGTAGTCCATAACATCTGGAGGGCCACAAGTTTGACACCTGTGCACTAGGGTGTTGTGGGTATTAAGCCCAGAGTGGCTTAATAGAAACTTCTTGAGTTTCATGGCAGAATCAATGACCAGGAGCACAATTTGGAATTTGGAATACGTTTGGAATTACAACTTTAATATGAACAAGGAGACCCAAGAAGAATAGGCTTTATCTTAAATTAAAGGCAGACCCTTGGCAGGGTACTCAGTTTGAGGTCTGTATGGGGAAGCTGTCTGCAAAATGCTGTTAGTTTGAAAATAATTGAAGTTTTTTTGGCTTCCGAAGCAGCTCCTTTGACGGGGTGTATTGTCAGTGATTAATTTCCCCTTTGGTCTCTGTCATTCTTGCAAAAAGTAAAAATGAAAGTACAATGTAGCAAGGAACCAATATATCTGGTGGAAAGCCCAAATTTCTGTACAAATGGCTATAAGTAATAACATCACATGTGTATATACCAACACATGTGTATTTAATATTAACAAAAGGCATCCATGTAAAGATCTACAGTGAAAATCATAGTGGTCCAAGCATTATACATCCCACAGCAATGCAGGAACACTATCTTCATAATTGTTGTATTTAAGTATTAAATTGGTTTAATAATTATATTAAATCACACGTAATTTAATAGGTTATGAAGATAGCATTCCTATATTGCTGTGGGCAAGATCGTGTGCCTTAATGGCGAATGAAGTGGAATTTATGATCCACGAAACAGAAACTCACTGGAAGATCTGTCTGTGGCCCCTTCCGCACTTGCAAAATAATGCATTTTCAACCCACTTTCAATGCACTTTGCAGCTGGATTTCACTGTGCGGAATAGCAAAATCCACTTGCCAACAATTGTGAAAATGGATTGAAAATCCATTATTCTGCATGTGCGGAAGGGACCTTAATGTGTGAATCTGTAACTTTATGAATGTATGAACCCATTACTGTGCTTCTGTGAATCTGACTTTAAAATTTCACTTTGATTCTGTTTTTTGAAGTTCCGTTTGTTATTCAATATACGAACTCTCAATTTGGATGTATAATGCTTTGGACCTCCGTGATTTTCACTGTATATGCTTATATGAATGCTCTTTGTCAGAATTAAATTCACATGTGTTGGTATATACACATTATTACTTACATATATCGTGGTTTGGGTTTTTCTCCCTCGATCATTCACGACCACGTCTCACGCTGACAACTTGGCAAGGCCTGCCGGCCAAAGGTTAACAAAAGAAAAACCAAGTTGGCTGAAACTCACTCCTTTCTGCAAGCTAAGCTTGCTTTTTCCCCTCTAACAGATGCCTAATTCTCCTCTCCCTCTCCACCAAGGAGGTTAATTGAAGAAAAGTGACTGTACATCGGACCCAAGAGTCTCCTACTGGGATCCCTGGCACATATAAATTAGACCTTAAAAAAATTTTTTTGGATGAATAACAAGACCCCCAAGGCCTCCGCTTCTTGAAGCCGGCTCAAATTGCAGGTATAAATTTCACAGCTGATCACAGGGTTTCTCTAGAATTTAATTAACTCTCTGCTCACTAAAGGGACTTGTGTTTGGCTGTTCAGTTATGAGAGTCACTAGTATTTCCCTTGCTGGATGGAGGCACCATGAGTGAATGAATGTTTGGACCAGCACCAGACTCAGAGAATGGGCCAACTCACATGGTGGTGATATTGACCCTTTCCACACAAACCTTTTGAAATGTATTGAGGAAGGAAATAAAACTTTCCTCCCTGGAGTTCCGCATTGTTTTTGTCTCCATACCTTTTATTTCCAGCCTCAAAATGTTTTAAATGAATCCCCCTTTAAGAAGAAGAAGAAGAGAAGAGTTTGGATTTATATCCCCCCTTTCTCTCCTGCAGGAGACTCAAAGGGGCTGACAATCTCCTTGCCCTTCCCCCCTCACAACAAACACCCCTGTGAGGTAGGTGGGGCTGAGAGAGCCCGAGAAGCTGTGACTAGCCCAAGGTCACCCAGCTGCTTGATGCGTGTGTGGGAGTGTACAGGCTAATCTGAACTTCCCCAGATAAGTCACAAGAAGCTCAGGCGGCAAGAGCTGGGAATCAAAACCCCGGTTCCTCTCCAGATTAGATACAATAACGCGTGCTCTTAACCCCCTCCTACGCTTTAATTGTTGCTCCAGTTGGAAATAACAGTGTTTGAAAATGTCTTCAGTTGCTGTGCAGTCCATTGATTATGTCTTCCACGCTTCTCCACTTCCCCAAATATCCTCCTTGGTGCCACTTTCTGAGCTCATTTCATTCCCCTGTGCTGGTTTATTTGCCGCATTTCTGTTTGGTTTTTATTTTGGAGGGACCAAACTTCGAAGCATTGAGTATACAAGGAGTAGAGAATCGCAGCACAAGGCTTTGAAGCATTAAAACATCGATTCAATACAGAATTAAAAAACGAAGGGTGTTGAGGGGAAATCAGGTAATGACGGACATGAATCATGTTGAGGGGATGAGTGCAGACGTACACTGTCGTAAGGGGAGGGACTGAAAACATTTTAGAAATGTTTGGGGGGATTTTTGCGGAAGGAGCCCTTGTAGTGGGGATAATCGCTAGCTAAACTCAGATAATTCCAAAAAAGAATTATGGAGGATGCTCTCGTCACTGTCAGTCATCATAGGTAAAGGGAATCTTCATATTTAGGGGCAGCATATCCTAAATGCCAGCTTGAAGGCCAGTCAACTTTAAGAAAGAACCACTGCTTTCATGTCTTGACTTGTGTGCTTTGGTGGAGCAACTATTCATAGATGTCAAACTTCGGCAGTTCTTCAGGATGCTGCCGGTTAATTGCTCATCATCCCCGCCAGCATGATGTTACAGGGGTACGGGAACTGAAGTCCATAACATCTGGAGGGCCGTGAGTTTGACACCTGTGATCTATGTGGTTACTCTGTCTAGCTGGGCTCTCCTATTAGGTATGAGTGAATACACATGAACACATGGAGCTGACTTATATGCAATCAGACCGTTATCCATCAAGTCCACAATTGTTCACTGCCAGACTGGAGTAGCTGCTCTCCGTCACAGGTGGAAGTCTTCGACGCTTACCACCTGATCCTTGAAGATGGAGGGACTGTGGGTGGAAACTTGGATTTCCTGTAGACCAAGAAGAAGAAGAAGAAGAGTTTGGATTTATATCCTTTTCCCTGTAAGGAGACTCAAAGGGGCTTACAATCGCCTTTCCCTCCCCCCAACAAACACCTTGTGACGTGGGTGGGGCTGGGAGAGCTCCGAAGAACTGTGACTAGTCCAAGGTCACCCAGCTGGCATGTGTTGGAGGTCACAAGCTAATCTGGCTCACCAGATAAGCCTCCACATCTCAAGTGGCAGAGTGGGAAATCAAACCCGGTTCTCCAGATTAGAATCCACCTGCTGTTAACCACTACACCATGCTGGCTCTCTACCACTGAGCTACAGCCTTTATTGTGTTTCTGTTCTTATTTATGTAATGTAGCTAGTGTGGTTTAATGCCTGAAGTCCTGGACTAGGATCTGAGCAAGCTGAGTTTAAATTGGCTCCTGCCAGGGAGCTTGCTGCGTGACCTTGGGTTAGTCAAGTATCCATTCCAGCTTCCTATGGGATTTATTGCCGGATATTTCTGGTGTCTTCATTTCACCCTTTTATCTTTACCCCTTCCTTCAGAGTTGGGAGCTTAAGGTAGCATACATAGATCTCTTCTCCATTTTAGCTTCACAACAACTGAAGCTGAGAGAGAATTATGGGCCCAAAGTCGCCTGGCATGCTTCCATAGCGGAACGGGGATTCGAACCTTGCATACTAAGCCTCATGAGACACCCTGGCTGTCTGGCCAGTGTGGAACAGCTCGAAGAGCAAAGTTGGAATCAGATGTGACTCATGAGTCAAAGGCGAAGGGTGGATTCTTAATTCAAATTTCTGTGAACCACTCTTTGAGAACATTGGATCCAATTAGCAATCGTTTAATTGGCCTTAATTTGATTTTCCCTCATTTAATGCGAGTGACTGTATGATTTTGCATGTAGGTCGAGTTGGCGGCTTGTGCGAAATTCAATTCAACGTCAGTTAATTCACTTTCTTGACTTGATGTTCAGAGCTGGCAAAGACTGGCAAAGGCAAAGAGTTATCTGGCCTGGTCCTTTATGGCGTTTGGTGCCCCAAACTGGATGATGTGACATATAGGTTTTCTGGACCACTCTGACAACTACTATGTCAGACTACACAGAGAAGCCATTGAAATCCACAAGCACATGGACAATTTCAACAGAAAGGAAGAAACCATGAAAATGAACAGAATTTGGCTGCCAGTTTTGAAAAACACCAGAGTCAAGACAGTGACTAATCAGCTCCACACAGACAGAGGATGACCATAGACAATCAAAGGGAACAAAGGCCAGACTACTTCTATTCAGATGCCTCACCTATTGACCTTGCTATCTCCATTGTTACTCACATGCTACACTTCATTGTTACTTAGTTACCAGGCCACTCCTATTCAGATGCCCTCACCTATTGACCTTTACTCACAGGTATATATATTTGGTCATTGACTGTAAAATAAAGTCTTCTTCTTCACAGGTATATATACTCCACTTGCTTTCCTTTCCAACTATCCAACTTTCCAAGATCCTCTGAAGATGCCAGCCACAGATGCAGGCGAAACGTCAGGAGAGAATGCTGCTAGAACACGGCCATACAGCCCGGAAACCACACAGCACCCCAGTGATTCTGGCCGTGAAAGCCTTCGACAACATATAGGTTTTGTTTATTAAGAAGAATATATTCAAATGATTTATAACCTGCCTCTCAGCCATGAACTTCCAAGGCAGTTTCTAGATAAAATGCATAAAACTCCACATCAGTAAACCATCAGTGCTGTAAAACCATGAGCTCATGAAGACGCCTTCTGCCGGGTTGTCCGTCTGTCTGTCAAGGTCACTATTGAGAGCCAGCATGATGTAGTGGTTAAGAGCAGGTGGATTCTAATCTGGAGAACCGGATTTGATTCCCCACTCTTCCACTTGATTGTGTGTTTTTGATCTGGCATTCAATACCTCCTGTAGTAGACCTTCTGTGGAAATTGGTGGGGTGGGGTGGGGTGGGGGTGAAGCACCTCCCAATTTTTTGGAACTGCTGGTTGGTTAAGCAGAAAGAACTTGCCATGGGGGACGACAGGGAGGGGTTATAAAGCCCAAAGAAAGCTCAACCCATTGTGAGCTCCTGTGCTTGGAAAGTGAACTGAGAGGAAAAAAAAATCACATTTAAACAGCTCTCAGAAACTGATGGATTTCTCAGATCAGCCACGGGGTGAGCACTGGAGAGGCAGAAGAGTGTGCGTTAGGGAAAATCAAACCCTCAGGGAATGCACACGCAAAGTGAAGGAAAGTAGACATGCATAATGGGCTTATGAGTTCGACAGGATGAAAAGGAATTGCAAATTAATACCAGTTCTGGGGGAGGCACCAGGGGAAAGGGCAATTGCCTTCGTGCCCGACTTCTGAATTTCCTGGGGACATCTATTAGGCTGCTTTGGTGCAACCGAAAGCTGGACAAGGTAGCCTTTTGGTCTGATCCTGTAGGGTCCTTCCTATTTTATGAAGACTTTGAATTCCTTGCTCCCATCTAAGGCTTTTTCCACACAATCACACTTGGTTTACAACTGGTTTCTTACAATCCGGGTCTGTTTTATCCTGGTTTTTCCCTTCGCATGGCTGTCCATTTTGTGAAGGAATCCAGTGAAGACCGGGGGGAAATACTCCAATTTCTTTCACATGATCCTGGGACTTCTGTATTTACATTGCAAGTGTATCTGATCATGCCTGGTGTCCCGCGTTCTGATTGGCTGTTGTTTTGAGTGGCAGCTTGAATGAACGTCAGGCAGGGAGATCAGGGGGGCGGGCAGAGGGGCAGGTAGATCAGGTGGCTGGGTGGGAAAAATAAACCAGTTCTTGCTCCCCGCAGGTTTGTGATGGTAGCAGGCTCACCCCAGGATTTCTGAAAAGAATCACCAATTTTGTGATTTTTGAATACCCTGGGACGAGATAAATATTGCAGGGCAAACCCACTTGAGAACCGGGAACCGTGCAAAATTCTTGTATGGAGTGGGGCATTTCTCTTGCTCAACCCAGGATATTTGGACTGTGCAGAAACGGCCTAAACAATGCAGAACGACTTCTTTTCAAAGCTGTCTGAATAACTGCTAGGGGTTGTTTTTCAAAATCTTCCCCATTCAATAGGCTGCAGTGCGGAAAACCAAATGTTGTGAAATCCAATCCGGAATAATTATGAAGTCAGAGGGAGCTGGCATGTAGACTTGGAGAAACTTTTAGAATGCTGGATCGCACACAAGTTTAATAGCAGCGACACGAAGGGTACTGTAAGGGAGCAGGGCTGAATGGCTTTCCTGTTCAAAACTGGAGCCAAAACATCTTGCGGCAGCCGTGCCAAAGAAAATCTCCAGGACTCTTTGCGCCCAAGAGTGTAATTTTAGATCCTGTTTACGAGTAGCGTTTCTGGGATGACATCACCGGCTTGTGGAGGAAGGATGAATCTTCTGGGAGTCAGCAGCATAAATATTATAGGGTTTTATGATCTGGCAGCTTTCAGTAGTGTAGCAAAACATGCGCTCTCTCGCTCTCTCTAGAACAACCACTAGAGCTACCCCTGAAGAAATATTTAAAATGAAGAAGGCTGAATTCCTTACAATTGGAATCTTTTGTTTCACCATTTGTTTGGAGGTAGTGAAAATAATATTGGGATGGGTTTTTGTTTTGTTTTTTTAATATTTGTCTGGGACAGAAGAATTTCTTTCTGTATTCAAACTAAATCCAGCTGTCTCTTGATACTCTTTTTCAGTTTTAGCATGCCCACAAGATGGGAGTTACGGCAGGGCTAGCCCGACAGTTTGGATTTTATTTTTATTCCACCTCTTTGTCTGGGGAGATGGGGGAGTGTGCTGTTTTCTTGTTGACCCCTTCTGCCCATGCAGAATAATGCACTTTCATCCCCTTTTAATGTACTTTGCAGCTGTGCGGAATAGCAAAATCCACTGCAAACAATTGTGAAAGTGGATTGAAAGTGCATTATTCTGCATGTGTGAAAGGAGCCATAGGCTCATTCCGCACATGCAGAATAATGCACTTTCAAACTGCTTTCAGTGCTCTTTGAAGCTGTGCGGAATAGCAAAATCTACTTGCAAACAGTTCTGAAAGTGGTTTGAAAACGCATTATTTTGCGTGTGCGGAAGGGGCCTTAGTTTCACAACAAGCCTATGAGGTAGACTAAAGTGGGGATGTCCATCAGTACCCAGGATGTTATATCTCCAGACTACAATTCCCATCAGCCCCTTCCAGCATGGCCAATTGCCCATGCTGGAAGGGGCTGATGGGAATTGTAGTCCATAACATCTGGAGTGCCAAAGGTTTGCCACCATGGAGGTAGATTGAGATACTGTGGGTTATTTCACCCAATCTGTAAGAAACTCTATGAAGAACAGAGGAAAAAAATGAGTAAGAGGGCAAGGGACTCATTGGCTTTTACTGGGCCTCCAAGAAAAAAAATCCCGCAAAGGGAACACTTCAATTTCCAGAATGCTTAAATGTGGGGGACAGGGACATTTTAGGGCATTTCTGCTCATCGAACCTGGTGAATTAGCTGGAGGCTCTTGCGAAAAATTACTACACACGATCCAACCCTTTTGAGTCTGCAGGCACATTTGGAATTTTGAAATCACATGGGACAGAATGACAAAATGGCGGCCACAAAATGGCAGCCTCAGGAGGCGGAGGAAGGCTCAAAGTGATTGACGCCGCTTAACTTCAGTAACGCAGTAAAGTCCCTTGTGCTGTAGTAGAAGCTTCTGCCAAAGTAGTATTCTTTTAAAAAATCTCTTGCGAAGAATAATGGCCTATGATCCTTGCGAAGAATAATGACCTATCATCCTTATCCTTATGAAGTATTTCTTCTCCTTAATTCTCGGGGAGAAAAGGGCTGACTGACTGTAATTGTTCAGTAGTGATGGAAGTGTATTTGGTCCATGCTCAGATGCTGCCTCTTTATTATTATTCTTTCATGTCTCATAACTGAACACGCCCATGTGTTGAAAACTAATGAAGGAGCTAAATTCTATTGAGTTCTGGCTGCCATTCAGCCCTGATTTATAGCTTTCTCTTATCCCCCCATCTCCCCCCATGTCTTTTTGCAAAATAAGGCAGATATTAAATTAAAAGTAAATAACCAATCATCAGCTTCCTTACTGGCCTTTCATTAAATGCAGATTCCAGGCTCCTTCATACGAGTCTGGGCTTTATTGTATGACAATTCCCTTCTCAAGGTACATCTGCAGGTCATAAAACTGTCAAGAGACACCAAACCACCTCTTTTAGTCTTCCTGGTTAACCCCCTCCCCCTTTTTCCCATCTCTATTAAAAAATTAATGGGAATTCAGTTAAACTAAAACAAAGAATGTTTCCCTTGAGCCAAGAAGAATGAAAAGGAAAGAAAAAGGGATTTGTCTGTCCCAACTCTTGTTCAGATTCAAAGAAAACAATGCATATTTAGAAATTCTATAAATGTTTAAGAAAATAAATTATCACCCAGAACGCTCTGGCCGGAGATTGTAGCTACCTTAGTTTCCAGTGGGGGTTCCTGTTCTTTTCTGTTATTGTTCCTTGCTTTGCTTCGTGATCTTTTGCATTACTCCTGAATCCTGGTGTAATGGGGGTGGTGGTGGTGGAGAGACTTCTAAAATTAGTTCTGGAACCAAGTATGCATAGTTAGCTCTTCTTTTAGTTTCTTCCATTCATTTCCATGGATTCCCCCCTTCTACATTTCTGATGCACCCTCACAAACTGCAAGAACTAAAAATCAATCTTGATGTGATTGGACCATGCCACCAGAGTCTGGCTTGTCTGCCTGCCTGCCAATATATCCAAGCAAAGCTGATATCCTTGCCTATAGCAGTCACAGACCCCAACAAGAAAAGGGTTTGTGCAGACAGAGGACCTATGCTGATATAGGTTTAGCCTTTTTGAAGCCAGTGATGTAGAGATTGACAAAAACTGGGTACACTGTGCAGAGAAACTTCAATTACAATAATGTTGTTGGCAGGAAGATTGGTTAATTGTTCTTGTTGGAAAATGCCCTTGTCAGAGACATATCTGCAGAATCCTTCCCTCTCTTTCTGTTGTCAGACTGATCCATGGTGGGTAGGTGGAGACTCTGTTTTAAGCACAGTAATATCTCTACCCATCTTGCCTACCCCTTGGGGTGACTAGCAGTGCAGTGCGAAAATGGGGAACACATTCTCTGCATTGGCTCAGTATACTTGTAAGGACATACAGTAGGTAAAAACTTGTCTGGACTTGCTTTCTCCAAATTATGCCTTTCTGACACCCTTCCCGAAGAGATTAAGTGTACACAATACCTCTGCCCTGGAGAGTGTTCTCATTTCCAGCCCTGGACCATATACCCCTGTGAAGACAATGGATATGTTAATGTGCTTGTCTGCCCAGGGTTGTATTAACTCAATGGTTCTTCTTCCTCTGACTAATATCTCTCTAATGACTGCCTCATTTGCATTGTCATTATTCTATAGCTGTAATTTCATCAGCTACCTTCCCCCTTTCAGGCACTCCCAAGCTTAGAACATCAAGCTGATGTCTCAACCCATTAGATTAACGACTCAACCATTAAGGTTGATGTCTGTCTCTTGTCTTTCCCTGAAAGATAGGACTTCTCTTTGTCCTGGGAAATTAAGGGTTACTCTGCATAACCCCGAGGGTCCCTTTTTCTCTATAAGAAGTTGCCTCGCCCAGTAGCCAGTGTTCAATATTTCTGGACACCTCTCTGTCTGTGATATTGTTCCACAATGTGTTGTTCTTCTACCCAAGCAAAGTGTGGGTCACTCGGCCCTGCTCATCAGACCATTCCACTCCAAGATCAGACGACTATAACTCTTACTTCTGCCATTCCCTCATCTATTCCAGACCTATCCCCTCACAACTGCTTGTACCTTAGGACTGTGTGTGTGTTCTGCTGTTTTGATTATTGTGTGCTTGTATACTCTCATTATCCCTTATTAAAATTGTGAAACTGTATTTGCTCTCCTGAGAAATTTCTTGCAAAAGCTGACTTCCGTAAAACATAGGCAAACAAGATCTCGAGCGAGCCCAACGTTTTGCTAAACCAAGAGTCTGCACTTACTAATTCCCCACTCTAAAAGGGAGTGACTCCCACCACTTCGGGTAACACTGCTGCCTGGGAAATTAAACTGGAGAGCACGGCATTGCAGTGGGGTTTCCAAACTCCCCTGAATATTAGGAATAATTATTGAAATAATCAAAGTATTGGCTATATTTGCGTGCATGTTGGGTTCACATTAGCTGTTGATTAGTGAAGTCCCACTCACATATCCTTAGCAACTGTTAGCTCCACAAAAGCCCTGTAAACATTTTAACCATTTGTTGAGCTAATAAAGGGGCACTATTCTGTTTGTGTTCATGATGGTTCATGGGGATGCTCATAGCCTTACAGACCACAGAAACCACAGCGTTTTCGAGCACCTGAACACTGAGAGTTATCTCAAAACCGCAATCTGTAACCGTAGCTGTGAATAAACCCACGGCTGCAAAATATGTTGCGAAACATATGGAAATCTGCTCCTCGAGAGCGATTTGGACATCCCAACGCCTCCAGGGAGATGATGAAACAAAATAATTACCTCGTGTTCAAACAACATTTCTCTTACAGAATACAATTTAATACTGGATGAGGTTCGAGGTGAGTGGACTAAGTAGCTTAAAAGGGGAGGGGGGGGGAGATAATCCCTTGAGCCCAAGCAAATAATATATCCGAAGCCATCCAACTGTTGTTGACTTTGCTTACTCTATTAAAATACTCTTTTATTTCTGAACTAATTTCTGATCCCATCACAAACAAACTGTGTGTGCTTGTGCTTGCGACTTTTAAGCAGAACGGAAAAAACACACACGGTAGCTTATGAAGTATAAATAACGCCATTTAATTTATGGAGATGAGAAAAGACTGGAAATTTCATAATTGCAGCAATGGAAGCTCTGGTGGGGGGCAGGTAGTGGAAGGGGTGGTAGCAAAGAGATAATTACACCCCAGAGGATCAGAGGCACAGCTGCATTTTACGCCTTGTGAGCCCCCCAGGGGTGCGATTATCGTGCAATATCAATGCTCCGCGTATGCCTTGTCGCCTGGTAAGGCATGGTGGGCGTGTGTTAGAAAGAAACCCTGTAGGGATGGCTTCCTCCTTTCTTCAGTCGTGATTTGAGGCTTGAAAACACACTGGCATTGGGGGAGAAGTCAAGTGAACAGGAGATGGTCCCAAAGAAAGGCAAGGCAAATGACTGGTGTTTGGATTGGTGAAGAGAAGGTTAAGAGGTGACATGATAGCCATGTTTAGACATTTGAAGGGATGTCATCTTGGGGAGGGAGCAAGCTTGTTTTCTGCTGCTCCAGAGACTAGGACACGTAGTAATGGGTTCAAGGTGAAGGGAAAGAGATTCCCCTAAACACCAGGAAAAACTTCCTGACAGTCAGGGCTGTTTGACAGTGGAATGCACTACCCCGGAGTGCGATGGAGTCTCCTCCGTTGGATGTTATTAAAGAGAAGCTGGGAGGCCATCTGCCTTTTTTGATTGTGTGTTCCTGCATGGCAGGGGGTTGGACTTGATGGCCCTTGGGGTCTCTTCCAACACTATGATTCTATGATTGCATTTGCCCAACAGTCCCCAAGGCAGTTGGAGGCATTCAGCAAGGAAGGGGAGGTCCCATGACTGCCCCCACTAATTGCAGGGAAACGAATCCTGTTTTTGGCAGAGCTGTTTTGAGATACAAATACTCTTTCAGCTGAAAAGGAGGCTGCTGCTGATGTATAGAGGGATTAGTCCTACTGGGAAGGAAAAGATTCAAAACCCTTTTCTGGCTTTGGCTTGGAAAAGAAGGGTCGAGGGCTGAGACGAGACACCGCTGCAGCTGTTTTTTATTTGAAGTGTCTGTAGAGATGACCATAAGTGGATCTGCTTTGGTATCATCGTGAACCGGTTTGGGTCCCGGCGCAGGAGAATGGCAGGCTGGAAAAACATTGCAAAGAAATACCTGGACAAGGAGGGAAGGATTTTTTTGCTCAATGGGAGTCACTGAATTGAGTTACTTATTTTCCCACTTTGACTGATCATTTATCTATCTTAATAAAACCAAGCTGCAGGACAAAACGAAAGATACTTAAATGCTGAATGAGGTTTAATCCCATAAAGTAATAGAGTAGGCACTAAGCCTGCAAACACGGCTGTAAATGTTATGCCCAATGTGAGAATCCAAGCTGAAAGGATGGGCCAGAAACAACAACCACAAATCACAATATGTGACACAAGGATCCAAATCTATTGTGGAATCAAAGTGCAAACCTATGTATGGAATGCACAGCTTAGTCAGCTAAGGGGGAACAAGAAGAAGAAGAAGGAGAAGGAGAAGTTGAAGGAGAAGGAGAAGGAGGAGAAGGAGAAGAAGGAGAAGGAGAAGGAGGAGAAGGAGAAGGAGGAGAAGAAGGAGAAGGAGGAGAAGGAGTAGGAGAAGAAGGAGAAGGAGAAGGAGGAGAAGGAGAAGGAGGAGAAGAAGAAGGAGGAGAAGAAGGAGAAGGAGGAGAAGGAGTAGGAGTAGGAGAAGAAGAAGAAGAAGAAGAAGGAGAAAGACAAGGACAAGGAGGAGAAGGAGAAGGAGAAGGAGAAGGAGGAGAATGAGAAGGAGGAGAAGAAGGAGAAGGAGGAGAAGGAGGAGGAGAAGAAGGAGGAGGAGGAGAAGGAGGAGGAGAAGAAGGAGGAGGAGGAGAAGGACAAGGACAAGGACAAGGAGGAGAAGGAGGAGAAGGAGAAGGAGGAGAAGGAGTAGGAGAAGAAGAAGAAGGAGAAAGACAAGGACAAGGAGGAGAAGGAGAAGGAGGAGAAGGAGAAGGAGAAGGAAAAGAAGGAGGAGGAGGAGGAGGAGGAGGAGAAGGAAAAGAAGAAGGAGAATAAGAAGGAGAAGGACAGTAGGAGGAGTAGGAGTAGGAGTAGGAGTAGGAGTAGTTTGGATTTATACCCCACCTTTCTCTCCTGTAAGGAGACTCAAGGTGGCTTACAAGCTCCTTTCCCTTCCTCTCCCCACAACAGACATCTTGTGAGGTAGGTGGGGCTGAGAGAGTACTGAGGGAACTGTGACAAGCCCAAGGTCACCCAGCAGGAATGAATCTCAAAACTCTCTCAGCCCCACCTGCCTCACAAGGTGTCTGTTGTGGGGAAAGGAAGGGAAAAGAGTTTGTCAGCTGCCTCGAGTCTTTTTGTAGGAGAGAAAGGCAGAATGCAAATCCAAACTTTTCTTCTTCACAGCACCTCATTCATTGGTTCCTACATGTATAAATTCACTTGATAACGCTGGCAGGAAGGAGCAATATAGACTGGTGCACAACACTGGGACAAAGGGTGTTAAATCTCTTCCTCCCCAGGCTGTTTCCTAGCATTCTGAGGACGGGCGATTTCCCACTGGTGATTAATCCTGGGATAGTCACCCGAAATATCCAGGTTTCCTGGCGATCTCCCCACTGACGAACCACAGAACACAGATCAGTCCCATTTCTAGCGCTCCCTGCCCCCCTGGCTGCCTGCGTGGGGGCAGGCCGCCTGCACGGGGGTCCAAAGCTATGGACTCTCAAAGGGGGTGCCCCCATCCCCCGTTGTTTCCAATGGGAGCTAATAGGAGATGGGAGCTACACCTTTGAGGGTCCATAACTTTGGCCTCCATGAACCAAACTTCACCAAACCTGGGTGGTAACATCAGGAGGGGATCCTAAAGATACTCTGAAATTTTGGTGCTGCTAGTTTAACAATTGCATCACTGACAGCAGGCACCCCCCCCCCTCCCCGGGGTAGGCCTAGACGTCTTCACTAGAAACATGCTGCAGTGAGGATGTTGGAACCTAGATAAAAAGGTGCCGATTCTATTGAAACTTGGTTGCATCTACATTAAATTTTCAGTGGGAATTGGGCCGATGATTTTCATGCCCTTTGTTAGGGAAGAGATTTCCCTAACAAATAATGTTTGTTATTATTTGTTAATACATGTTGTGTTACATTTTGGGACAAAGGGTATTATTGAAGAGATAGAAAAAGTGCAGAGAAGGGCAGCGAGGATGATTGAGGGACTGCAGTACCTTCCTCATGAGGAGAGGCTGCAGCGTTTGGGACTCTTTAGTTTGGAGAGGAGACGTCTGAGGGGGGATATGATTGAAGTCTATAAAATTATGCATGGGATAGAAAATGTTGACAGAGAGAAATTTTTCTCTCTTTCTCACAATACTAGAACCAGGGGGCATTCATTGAAAATGCTGGGGGGGAGAATTAGGACTAATAAAAGGAAACACTTCTTCACACAACGTGTGATTGGTGTTTGGAATATGCTGCCACAGGAGGTGGTGATGGCCACTAACCTGGATAGCTTTAAAAGGGGCTTGGACAGATTTATGGAGGAGAAGTCGATCTATGGCTACCAATCTTGATCCTCCTTGATCTGAGATTGCAAATGCCTTAACAGTCCAGGTGCTCGGGAGCAACAGCCGCAGAAGGCCATTGCTTTCACATCCTGCATGTGAGCTCCCAATGGCACCTGGTGGGCCACTGCGAGTAGCAGAGAGCTGGACTAGATGGACTCTGGTCTGATCCAGCTGGCTTGTTCTTATGTTCTTATGTTCTTATGTTCTTACATTAATGTAACAGACAGTAATGTCTGTCTACTGGGCTAAAATCCGCTCTGGAGCTGGGGTAATTTTCAATCAGAGAAGTTACACAGGAGGAAAGATGTACTCCTCTTTCCTAGAGCCTTGGGCCTGATGATCCATTTACGGGGTGGGCTCTCAGCAGCTGCTTTTTGCCACAAGGTGACATGACTGGTGATCTTCCACATACATCTTTTTTTTTAAAAAAATAAATGGTCTGTCCAGAGACTGCTCTCTGGACTCCTGGACCCCCAGCCGTGGTTCATCCCAAACTGCTGGGGAATAACACTTATCTGGGTGGTCCTTGGTCAAGGAGGGCTGCCACGGCCGGGAGGTGAAGAGAGCCCAAGATCTGCCCAGGTAGAAGGCTGATGACACCTACTTTTTGGCCATCAGAGCAACCCTTTTTACTTGCTTGCTCCAAGTTCCAGCTGTCGTGAAAATTATAAGAAAAGAAAGATCTGCACTTTGCAAACGTGCCTCCAGTCTTTCTTCTCGAGCATGATCTCGCTGATGCTTCGGGAAGGAGGCCGCATCGCGTGGGCATCGATGGAACTGGCAGCCCTTCCGGCTCTTTGCGGCTCCCGATCGTGACTCACATGTCATGCGGTCCCAATCTGTTCGCCCTCTGTTAAAATGTGCAATGTGCACAATATCTGCTTTCTTAATTATTCTGTTGCACTTAGTTTCCTCCCGCCCGCCCGCCATCCTGTCCAAAGGAGAACTTTTGGCAGGAGGCTCTGGCAAGGAAATAACGCTTAAAATGTTCCAGCAGAGAGCAGCTTGAAAAGCCAAGCTGGAGTCTGGATTCTCGCAGCTTGGTAGCTCCACATTGAGGAAGAATTTCCTAAATCCAGCCTCCTGAGATTTAACGCCCGCTTCTTCTAGCTCTGCGTATTCTCAGCGGGTCTGGCACAGTTGTCTGTTTCTTGCCGACTTCTCTTTAAAATTGATGATTACTAGAATATCCTCCCAGGTTAGACATCTTTCCCCCACCCCGGAGTTTAACTGTATAGTGTGCGATCCAGCTAGAGTCATTCACGACTTAAATGCCATTATCTCAGGGCTCTGTTCCCCCTCCCCCAATATAAAAGCTGAATGTAATATTTATGTGCACCTTAAACTAGTTATTTGTCAAACTAAGCTACTATCAGTTTAAAAGGAAGGACATTGCACTGCTGGCAAGGGCTAGCTGGAAAGATCAAAGTCAAGCGAGGCACAGTCCAGAGTCAGGGCAGGCGGCAAGCAAAGGTGTGGTCAAAGCAATCCAAATTCAAGACACAGGCAGAAGATCAGGCAGGCAGGCTGGCTGAGAGGTGGAGGGCAGAGAGAGACTAGTCACATGGAGTTTACCAGGAAATATGCTTGAGCCAGCATGGTTTAGTGGTTAAGAGCAGGTGGATTCTAAGAACCAGGTTTGATTCCACACTCCTCCACCCGAGTGGCAGAGGCTTATCTGGTGAATCATATGTGTTTCCACACTCCTACATTCCTGCTGGGTGACCTTGGGCTAGTCACAGTTCTTTGGAACTCTCTCAGCCCCACCTACCTCACCAGGTGTCTGTTGTGGGCAGAGGAAGGGAAAGGAGTTTGAAGGCAATCTTGAGTCTCCTTACAGGAGAGAAAGTGGGGTATAAATCCAAACTCCTCCTCCTCCTCTTCTGGCTAATAAGGCTGGGATCCTGCAAGATCTCAATCTTCCTCAGATGCCAATGCCTTTATCTCGCAGTGCCGTCTGCCATACCTAGCAGCAATGTGAGCACTTCTCCTGTGACTCAGCAGCTGCAGCCTCTGTCTTTGCCTCCTTTGAGCAGCTGACTCGTTACTCATTACTGCACAGCATCAAGTTCTGCCTTGGCTTGCAAGGAGTGGCTTGGAGCTGGCTCTGCTGCCTGCATCTCCTTGTGAGAATCAAGCTCTGGTTCCACAGTGTCTTTAGGATCTACATCAGAGTCTTCAGTGTCCAAAGACTTGTGCACATGCAGAATAATGCACTTTCAATCCACTTTCAATGCGCTGTGCGAAATGGCAAAATCCACTTGCAAACAATTGTAAAAGTGGATTGAATGTGCATTATACTGCATGTGTGGAAGGGGCCAGCTCTGGCTCTCTGCATCTCTACTAATTTAGTTGGCCGATTTGCTAGTGAGCAGAAGTCAGGGATGGAGCTGTTCCTTCTGGCTGGTTCATGATGCGAGAGCAGGGAAGTCGAATGGGAGCCACCCATTGGCTGTCTTTTGGCCTCCCAGGATGTACATTTCCTAGCACTGACTCAGTGCATATTTCTCTGCCCTCCAAGGTGGATTTAACAAGCGTCACCTGCCAGGCTGTATCAGTGGGATTTAAGCAAGAATTTGACACCTATTATGACTGTGAGGGCGATTTCTGTCGAAGGAGCCCCACGGCTCCACATCAACCTCGTTATTGATCAGTTTTTGTTTTTATTTTCGGAGGGCAAACGAAAAAATGTCTCCTACGTGGTGTATTTTCTAAAAACACTTCTGCGGGGAGAGACAGATTATTTTGCATTTCCGAGCAAAAGCCAGACACAAAGCAGACATTGACATGCAGGAAATGCAACGGCAAAGAAAGTGGTTTCCTTGGCAACTGCATCAGGCGAAAAAGTTCTGTAGTCACCACCGCTATCCTGTCTTTGCTTCCTCAGAGTTTTGACAATGAACTAAGACGCAGTATCAAACACTAGAAAGTCAAAGTGGGAGGCTATACATCTCCATAGGAGGCCGGGAGGTATTTTCCTAAGGAAAATATGCCGTTCCTTTTTCAACTGTTCGAAGCATTTTTTTCCAAAAGGATTGAGGACGTCTAAGTCTGCCTTAGGGTGATCAGGTGCCCTCTGGGAGTGGGCCAGTGCTTTCTGACTCCCACACCAAGGGTTTGAGGGAGTGGTAGGGAGACAAATGGGCTGGAATCATGCACTGTGCAGCGCCACAATACCACTTCCCACAAATGTTTTATTGACTTGTGCAAAAAGGGCCTGTGTGAATAAGTGTTGTGAAGTTGAAGCAGACTTATATCAACCCAGAAGGATTTTCAAGGCGAGAGACTAATAGAGGCGGTTTCCCATTTCTTTCCTTTGCAAAGCAACCCCCGTGGCCTCCAATCCAAGTGCTAGCCAGGGCCGAACCTACTTCACTTCTGAGCTCTGATGAGATCACGCTGGCCTGGGCCACCCAAATCAGAGCAGTGTCAAGTGTAAGCCCTGAAAAATATTAGAGAGAAGGTTTCTCTCCTGATTCCACCCCCACCCCTGCAGATATACTCATTTCTGCGGTCATGGATGATTGGAAGGGGAGTATTTACAAGCACTTTATCATATGAGTCACCCACGAGAACCTTGCAGTGGATCCCTGCCACATAAGAACATAAGAACTAGCCTGCTGGATCAGACCAGAGTCCATCTAGTCCAGGGGTAGGGAACCTGCGGCTCTCCAGATGTTCAGGAACTACAATTCCCATCAGCCTCTGTCAGCATGGCCAATTGGCCATGCTGGTAGGGGCTGATGGGAATTGTAGTTCCTGAACATCTGGAGAGCTGCAGGTTCCCTACCCCTGATCTAGTCCAGCACTCTGCTACTCGCAGTGGCCCACCAGGTGCCTTTGGGAGCTCACCTGCAGAATGTAAAAGCAATGGCCTTCTGCTGCTGCTGCTCCCGAGCACCTGGTCTGCTAAGGCATTTGCAATCTGAGATCAAGGAGGATCAAGATTGGTAGCCTCAACTGCCCCACTTCTATCAGGTCTCCTCTTCCATCTTTCTGTTGCATTGGTCTTTGGTACTAAGGAGATAAGTACAGTTCTGAATAGAATAGAATAGCATATGCTTAAAAGTTGCTTCCCCAGCTCCGTAGCTTGGCCCCAATGTAAACGAGGCACCGTCCCCCCTGTGGTTTATCCGCTTTGGGATTGTAAGTAACAAGGACACCACAGAGAACAATGCGCAGGAGTTTTGAGAATTAACTGTTAATGAAAATAAATGCCAGCCTGCGCCGGGCTAATTTCTAAATACAAGGCAAAAGCCGGTATGATCCTAATGAGCAATTACGCCTTCCCTTCTCTTCTTCGGTTTCCATTGCCAAGATTTATGGTCAATATCCTGATAAATGCCATCTGGCGCCGTCTGATTTGTGAGATGCCGGAGCGGCAATGATAGCTTCTGCAGCGTGGTGACTCGCGCTAATAAGTCAGTCCTGCAGATTTCAGCGGAAACTCAATTTTCCTATAACAAGGCATAATGGGAAGTATATTAGAGTATTGACGGCAAAGAGCACCAGGCGCACGTGAGCAGGGGCTAATCTGGCAAAGCGGATCGCAGACGTCTTTCAGGTTGATTGCTGTCCTGTTTACATGAAATTAGGTGGACGGACCTGATAGGAAAAAGAGACGGGGTTATCGGATGACAGCATGCATACAGGCCGAATGGAGAACATGGGAAACTGGCTTGGGAAACAAGCCTGTGTTTCGTTGATGTCACAGATTGGCTTCTGTTAAGTCACCACTGAGCTCTAGTTAAAGGAAAACAATGCTGAAGAACCAGGGTGGCTTGCAAGAGCTATCTAAATATTAGATAGACTTGACAGCTTTATCAGGATTTTAGGCTAACTTACAGATGGTCAGTCCTTCGACAGCCATAATGACTAAATGGAATCGCCACGTTCAGACAGAGGTGTAGCTCCAAGGGGGCAGTGTGTGCGCGATGCACCAGACATGCGCCCCTGTGAGGGTGTGGTGAGGACTTTCCGGGGGCATGGCAGGGGCGTTCTGGGCCAGGACGGGGGTGTTCCGGAGCGGGATGGGGTGGAGGAAGCACCAGTGTCCTGAGCACTTCCCCCCCTTGCTACGCCTTTGTGTTCAGAGAGTGTATCTGTAAATACCAGTTGGTTGAAGGTGGCAACAGGGTGAAAGGCTGGTCTTTATACACTGTTCCACAGAAAGATGATGGTATGGTCAGTCAAGGTGCAGCAGTGTAAATACAGAAGACCTGGGTTAGTGCGAAACAAACTGAAGTATTTCCTCTCGATCTTCACTCAGTACCTTCACAGAAACAGGCAGCCATGTGAAGGGAGAAACTGGGATAAACTAGACCCGGATTGTAAGATACCAATTGTAACCTGGTATAATTGTGCCGTGCAATCTCAGGTCTAATCCAGGAGAGCTCCTTTTACATTCTTACCTTGTTAAGGAAATATATTTTGAGAAAGGTTCTGTGTTCTGGTTTGATTTGTTTGTTGAACTTTCGTTGTACTCTTCAGGCAAAATTGACCGTTGAAATGGTTTACAGCAATTTAAAACCAATATAGATTACAAGAATGTTTTTTTTAGAAAATATTCTGGGCATGTGTTTCTTAGCCACATCTATATCTAGGCATGATGAAAAGGTAATTGCCTGCTTCCTTTTCTCTGTCTTCTCTTTTCTCTGTCTTCCCTAGCATTTCTCTGTCTTCCCTTTTCTCTGTCTTCTCTAGCTGATGGCAGTTCATGAGGGACCCAAGTCAAGCCTAGGCACTGTGCAAGGAGGTGTGGCTATTTCTATTTCTTCCTCTGCATTCAAGAAATGCTTACCTGCCGGTTGTCCCTACCAGGCAACCTTTTTGTGATTATATTGTCTCTGGACTTGGAGGGTCGACTTAGCTATCAAGGAGTTCAATTGGTGTAGTCCACTTTTGGATTTGTTATAGCATACCATGCAGAGGTGGGATCCAGCAGGTTCTCACAGGTTCCCGAGAGTAGGTTACTAATTATTTGTGTGTGCCGAGAGGGGGTTACTAATTGGTGATTTTGCCACGTGATTTTGCCTTAGTTACACCTCTCCTCTCAGCAGTAGCGCGCAGAACTTGAAGCAGTCTAGCAGGAGGTGCACCAGCGTGCGTGGCAGCCTGCGCCTGTGTGCATTCGTTTCCCGCCCAAGGACCGGCGCAGCGGCTGCGTCCTTGCCACAGCCCCGCCCAGGAATACCCCGCCTGGCCACGCCCCCGTCGTTACCCACCCAGCCCCATTGGCGCTACGCCACAGTTTGAATCCCACCACCATGGGAACCTGTTACTAAAATTTTTGGATCCCACCACTGATACCATGCCTTAGAGTTCGTTATTTGCCCTGTCATGTGAGTCCTGTTTCATTGTTTGTGGCTTGTTCTATGCTGTCTGGTTGCACTTTCACAACCTGCAGTCAGGCCTTGAGTCTCAATGAGAAAAGCAGATTAGAAATAAAGTAAATTAAAACAAATAACTATTCCTCTCCAAAAGTAAAAGGCAGAATCCTGTGGCAGAACATGCATGAATTGTGCACTGAGTGAATAAAATTCCTTCCTCCTTGTTGCTCATTTTCCTGGCTATTCTTTTTTTTTGTGTGGTCTGAGAGCATTTTAAAAGTTGGAGTGGCAGAATACATAGAACCACAGAAACCCCTGCAAGTAAACTTAACTTGCAAATCCAGTTCTGATCACAACTCTTGTGCATGTGGAATAAGGCATCTATTTATAAGAAAAGGCACAGGGTAATGGGGAACTCTCAACTGTGGCTGATATTCATCTGACCTGCATCTCACCTGTTTGGTGACCTTCTGGCAGGTAAAAGATCTGCCGTAGCCTTCCACCTGCATCCTCACCTTTGGGTGTATTGCAGTGCAGCTCCTTCAGCTTCAAACACTAATCCTTCTCTTAGATCAGATATAAGGTAATCTTCCTTTACAAGTGAAAACACAATAGGTATCCTCTGCCAAGCATACTGTAATCCAGCTCTATCAAACTGGGTCCTTGCAAACATCGCACACTTTCTTTGGGTTGTTTTCTGCTGACAGCTAATCTAGGAATCCTTTCCTGTCCCGAAACCCCACAACTGCCCCAGAATTTATGTACAGCATTCTTCTTTAATCGCCTGCCCCACAAATGAGCCCATTACTGGTGATAGAAAGTCCCACCAAATCACAGTCAGCTTAGGGTAACCTCATGAGAGGCAAACAGGTTTGCCCTTTCCCTGGCAATGTTATGGAATATTCTATCCAGAAATACTCACAAACAGGACGGGTCAGCAGTAAGCAGTTTATTGGAAGCATGGATGCAAAACGTGGAGAGAGAAGCAGTTCCGGCGCCTCTCTGGGGTCTGCGTCGCAGCCCAGCTCAATATTAAGGCTCCTACTCTGTCCCCGCGGCCCCCTCCTTAGGTCACGGGGCTCACAATCTACCAATCTGCTTCTCACGCATCTCCCTAGACACATTGGGGACTTTCCACATGCAGGATGTAGCTAAGCAAGCATAGCATACTTTCAGTAGGAAATTGGCTAATTCTATATGTGGCACAAACATGGGGCAACATCCCGTTTTTCTAACTACCACAGGCTTAGTTCCCTGTTCTTTTCTTCTCTTAGTTCCTCTTTTCCCTCTGCCTCACATCTGTGACCGATACACCCAGCTAAATTTCTCAGGTATTTTTCCATATCAATCCCATTTCAATTTTTCCCATATCAGCAATGCTTTTTTTTTTGTCCACACTAAGCAGACAAAAATAGCCAGAACAGTTCTTTTTAAAACATCTGCAAGAAGTTTTATTTGTGCTGTGCAGAAAGGACCTCTGTGCTAAGGCAGAAGGGAAGGCTTTAAAACGCAACCTGGCTTCCGACCCTGGTATCCGCATGAGTTCGAGGAAGTGGTGACCCTTCCTGATTAAATATGTTGTCCTCATTCAGTCCCGGCTTCTGCTGCCCATTCATATACAGTCTAATTTGCTGTATCACAGAGTACCTCTGGAGAGAAAAAAGAAAAGAAAAGAGAACTCTTTAATGCAGCCGTGAGCCTGCCTGCTTTCCATCACACGCTATTTAAATATGCGCTCTGCGTGTCCGTCATTGGCAAATACAATTCCAGTGGTGCAAGGAATTAATTGAGGGCATTCCAGAAGAGCTGTAGGCCGTGCTGCGAATGAAAGTGGTAATTAACAAATGCTTTCCCGGGTGGTGTGATCAGGGAGTTGATCGAAGCTGCCTTCACACTTAGATTGCATCCCTCCTGTGGGCCGGGGAATCACCGCTGGAGGCCTGTCCTTGCAGGAACGGCCAATGATCCCCCCAGTTCACATATGCAGTGTCATGCAGTGAATTTCTGCCATGTGGCTGTCCCGATTGCATGTCCCCTGCTTGCTTGGCGAGAGAGAGCCAATGAGAGAGGATGCAAAAGATTGACCTAAATAATAATAGTCATGATAGTGATCATGATTTAAAAAGTGTGGATAATTGAGGTAGCAATGCCCAGTAACAGCAGGGTTGAATAAAAAGAACCGGAAGAGATGAGTAAATACCAGGATCTGAGGATCAAGAGATTATGGCACAAACCAGCAGTTGTGGTTCCAGTGATTATTGGCACACTAGGTGCCATGCCCAAAAACTCTGGGTGGTGCTTGAACTGTCTACATCTTGATAAGATGTCCCTCTATCAATTACAAGAGGCCACATTGCTTGGAGCCACAAGAATACTTTGCCGATATATCACGATATCCTATGTGTTAGGATTTGCAAGTGTCTGTCACAATCCTGACAACGAGGGGTTAACTGTATGCGTGTTTATTAGCTTGTGAGGTCAGTGTCTTGCTATCAGTTCATTGATTAGTCATTGGGCAGTTAATCCACATTGCTTATGTGAGGCAGAGCACGTAGGTCAGAGGTTATAAAGTTAACTATGTTTCTTTGTCTCACTCACACTCTCTCACACTGAGCACATTGCTCACACACTGTTCTTTTTCTTTGCTACCTGTAAGATGGATTCACCTTAAGAGGTGAATGCCTAGGGCACATGTGGGCTCACATGTGCCTAAGTTCTGTAACTAAGTTTGTACTAGAATAGTAAGGATTTGTTATGTTTATTCCATGTGTACCCTACCCTGATTTAGTTAAGTAAAGTTTCTTTTTATAATCACAGCAAAAGTCTCCTAGTCTTTCCTCTCACTCTGCTTATTACCCAAATAAGGAAACAATTCCCCAACACTATGTTCTTGGGAAGAACCAGATGCATAGAAAGGCCAACTCTGGCCGAAGATCTGGTGGCTGTGATTGATGATAACGATGACGATGCGCTGTCACGTTTTATGGGCTTTTTCAGCTTTTGAACTGGAGCTCAGACTGTCTGCTCGCCCCACCCACACCACCGCCACCATCGTTGCCCAGGTCCACATGGACTTGGGACATGGCGGTGGGAGGAGTAGAGCTTCAACTGAAGCTCTCCCCGCCATCATTTTTCAGGTCCACACAAACTGAGGTGGAGGAGTGGGGAATCAAACCTGGTTCTCCAGATTAGAATCCACCTGCTCTTAACCACTACACCACGCTGGCTCCCGCCCTCCCTGGCCAAGGCATAAACCTTTAAAAAAGCAGCCGAGCGTGGCTGATTTGGATCAGGGCTACAGTGGTGGCCACAGAAAGACCCAGAAGACTGGAATTGTCGTACCACGTCCCCCTCTATAGGGCAGCGCAGAATAATAACTCTCCCTCGGTGTTCGCTACAAATTCACTACAAATGCCATCCTGTTGGTTGCTGTGTAGGATTATGTCCTGTAAAAGGTGTCTGGCTCAAGCTGTGCTCCCTAACTCTAACTTTTCAAACAGACAATGGAAATGCGTATGTAGTCAAGGAATTGGGAGGACTGATCTCATGTTGTGGGAGACGCGGGACTACCGCTCAAAATGGCAGCCCTGTGTTAGCCTCTCCCCCTCCCTTCTGTAATGTGTGGAATAACTTACCATTAGGCATCAAAATGCTGAACATTTCTCTGCATCCACCAGCAGAAGCCAAGAAAGTAAAATAGGACTGGAGAAAAGCACAGGATAATTGTATTCAGTGCAGTGGAGGGGAAACAGGGGTACGACACAGGGCTGCCGTTTTCAGCGGAAGGCTCGTGTTTCTTACAGCGTAGAACTCTGCCCACTGTTGCCAACACACACTCTTTCCTCCATCCGCTTGTTTTTAAAGCCACCTTCCAGCATCCATAGTCTCCGAAACACCTTTTAAACCTGTCAATTGAGTGGTGCTTTTAACAAACAAACAACAAACGGGCTTCTACTCCGAGGGCCATAAACAGCTTCCTAAAGCAAGAGGGAGAGAGTTATTAATTACATTGCCTAATGAACTCATTTGGCTTCTTTCCCAGCTTCCAAAAGAACACTCATACCAGCTTGGGATACTGTTGTTTCCTGGTAATTATGTTTATATGGAAAGTTAATTTTTGTTTTCATAAATTGATTTGAGGCTTCTGGAAGCTATTTGGAGATAATTAACTCGGCCCACACAGACCTGTAGGAAAACGCCTGTTTGTTCGTCTTATGAGGTTGCACTCGATGCAAAGTATGGGGGCAGGGGGAAGAGCCGAGAAATATGGTTGCATTCAATTGGTCATCTCCTTCCAGAATCAAACCTACATGGGCTGCTTCAAAAGAAGGATTTTGATTTGGGCTGACTTTAAAGACTCGTTTAAATCAAAACCTTCAGTTCTGGAATAAAGAAGAAGAAGAAGAAGAAGAAGAAGAGGAGGAGGAGGAGGAGGAGGAGGAGGAGTTTGGATTTATATCCCCCTTTTCTCTCCTGTAAGGAAACTCAAAGAGGCTTACAGTCTCTTTTTTCCTTCCCCCCCTCTACAACAAACACGCGGTGAGGTGGGTGGGGCTGAGAGAGCTCTGAAGACTGTGACTAGCCCAAGGTCACCTAGCTGGCATGTGTTGGAGTACACAAGCTAATCTGGTTCACCAGATAAACCTGCACAGCTCAAGAGGAAGAGTGGGGAATCAAGCCCGGTTCTCCAGATTAGAGTGCATCTGCTCTTAACCACTACACCACACTTACATTTCATGACTGATGTCCTACCACTCCACCCAGCAAAGTCTGGAGCCTTCCTCCAACTTAAAGAACCTCCCTTTGATTTATGTAGCTCTTCTACTTTGGCAGTATGCAGAAATGCAAACTGGTGAGTTTCCACGTGAATCTCTGGAGCCTTCAACAAAATATCAGCCCACAATATCACTTTTGAATGCTGCTGAATCCCAAATATTTTGCGGTTGTGTTTGTATAGTGTGAGCTAACTCTGATTTATAAAAACTAGTTTTTAAAATCTGGATTCTAGTTCTGTGGTTTCTTTTCCTTACTGGGTTTCTGAAACACTAGCATATTAAAAAAGGGTCAGCTCAAATGATGCAATTAAATTAAATCAAAACAATCAATACAGACAATTCTTAAATAGCAGCATAAATCTCCAGCATAAAACCACTAATAATACAGGGTCTCTAAGCATGTGCAGAGTGTACTCCCTCCCAGCTAGCTCATTCAGTAACCCTTGTTCATGTTGCAGCCAATCGCAATCATGAAGAAAATAACTTGCATTTGTTGAGTCATGAGCAAAGTATTAACAGCTTGTAGATCTGCATACTTGAATATAGCCCTCTTCCAGGCTAATTTCATGAAGTTGTTGTGAAGATAAAATGGGAGAGAGAAAAACCATGGGCACTGCCAGTGGTGGGATCCAAAAATTTTAGTAACAGGTTCCCATGGTGGTGGGATTCAAACTGTGGCGTAGCGCCAATGGGGCTGGGCGGGGCATGACGGGGGCGTGGCCGGGCATTCCTGGGCGGGGCTGTGGCAAGGACGCAGCTGCTGCGCCGGTCCTTGGGCGGGAAACGAATGCAGGCAGGGGCAGGCTGCCACGCACGCCGGTGCACCTCCTGCTAGACTGCTTCAAGTTCTGCGCACTACTGCTGAGAGGAGGGGGGTAACTAAGGCAAAAATCACGTGGCAAAATCACCAATTAGTAACCCCCTCTCGGCACACACAAATAATTAGTAACCTACTCTCGGGAACCTGTGAGAACCTGCTGGATCCCACCTCTGGGCACTGCCCTGAGCTCCTTGAAGGAAAAATCGGATACAACTGTACTACTACTACCTGAAGAAGAGTTTGGATTTATATCCCGTTTTTCTCAACCGTAAGGAGTCTTAAAGTGGCTTACAAACTCCTGTCCTGCCACAGGCACCTGGTGAGGCAGGTGGGATTGAGAGAGTTCAGAGAGAACTGTGACCAGCCCAAGGTTACCCAGCAGGCTTCATGCGGAGGAGCAGGGAAATAAATCCAGATAAGACTCTGTCATTGATGTGGAGGAGTGGGAATCAAACCTGGTTCACCAGATTAGAGCCTAACACCCTTAACTGCCACCACCACCACTATAGGATTATTACTACTGCTAGAAGTAGTAGTAGTTAAAAAGTCCCTTCTGATTCAGCTTTGTAAATTTGGACCTGCGTTGTTTATTCTTCAAGAGACTGTGAGCAATAGAGTTCCTAATGCAGGACTTGCAGCTGAACGTAGCTCTCTGACAACTGTACCTCTAGGATGGATATGCTCGCATCTGAAGAAGAAGAGTTTGGATTTATATCCCTCCTTTCTCTCCTGCAGGAGACTCAAAGGGGCTTACAATCTCCTTGTCCTTCCCCCCTCACAACAAACACCCTGTGAGGTGGGTGGGGCTGAGAGAGCTCCGAGAAGCTGTGACTAGCCCAAGGTCGCCCAGCTGGCGTGTGTGGGAGTGTACAGGCTAATCTGAATTCCCCAGATAAGCCTCCACAGCTCAGGCGGCAGAGCTGGGAATCAAACCCAGTTCCTCCAGATTAGATACACAAGCTCTTAACCTCCTACGCCACTGCTGCTGCTAGTTATATTGTCAGGTGTGCGTGGGAAAACATCTGAGATGTGCACCTTAAAACGGCAAACGTGCGACCCTAAGAGATTTAAATGGAGATTCTGTCCCTTTAGGAACTAGCAAGGGCAGTTTCATTCCTCTGGGCTGTCATTAGCTTTATTAAACATGACCTGAATTCCCACATGCCCTCCCTTACATTTCACAGAGGTCACAGATGAGCTCCGGAACAGATTATGGGCTGCTGGCCAAAACTCAGAGCCGCTGACTTGCTTTTCAGCAGGCTGCATGCAAAGGGGCTGGCTGGTATCCCAAGGTTATCATACATTTCCCTCGTGGACCCCCATGCATAATGAATTTGCTCATTAACAGATTGATTGGGAGGACGAAGTTCAGTGCAGAGTCCCAGAGCATGTTTCCAGGTTCCTTGAGAGACCCGTGATTGATGAGTTAATGGTGCCCAGATCTTCAACCTGCAGCTCAGCAGGGGCGCTTGAATGAAACCACCTTCTGGTGTTTGGACTTCTCTTGAACATTCCTTTCCCCCCATTAATGAATTTGTGTGTGTTGGATTCAGAGCTACCCAGATTCTCCTGTAGTTTAAATGTTTGAACGACTTCTCCTCCCCACCTTTTGGGTAGAGTGAAATTTTCTCTACTCTCAAACATCAAATTTATGCAAATGTTCACAATCTATTATTATTATTATTATTATTATTATTATTATTATTATTATTATTATTATTATTATTATTACTACTACTACTACTACTACTACTACTACTACTACTACTACTACTACTACTACTACTACTACTACTACTACTACTACTTGTATACCGCCCTCCCTCGGAGGGCTCAGAGCGGTGGAAAACAAAAAACATGAATAGAGCACAGATAAAATCAATAAATACTGAAATTAATTAATAATACTTATGGCTCTATACTCATTAAAACTAACCCCAGTAAAATGCAGCTACCAAATATCAAGCGCAACAGATGGCGACCTAGTATCGGATCCCCTAAAAGAGGGGGGGGAGGGGGGCGGCAGGATCCACTGATGTTATGAGGAGGGGGGGCATCAGCGGCCGGCCTCCCCAAAGGCCCAGTGGAACAGCTCAGTCTTGCAAGCCCTGCGGAACTCATTAAGATCCCGCAGGGCTCGCACAGCTGGAGGAAGAGCGTTCCACCAGGCAGGGGCCAGAGCCTTAAAAGCTCTGGCCCAGGTGGAGGCCCGCCGCATCATTGAGGGGCCAGGGATCACCAGCAAATTAGCCTCTGCTGAACGCAGAGGCCGATTAGGGACATATGGGGCAAGACGGTCTTGCTTGCTCCGACTTCCCCTGCCTTTGATATGCTGTTTCCCAAAGCCGTTTTTCTCCAGTTTTTTTTTTTTGGGGGGGGGGGGGCAGAAGGTAATCTAAGCATGTTATCATGCCATTTGATGAGAAGGTACTCATTTTCAAGAATCCCTTCCACATTGACACTATTTTTTAAAATGAACTTCTCATACATGTTGTTTTCCTGCAATACCACTGGAGACTCTGGGGGAGGAGCTTTTAAACACACTGAAAATTGCTATAGTACTATAACATTATGGCACTGGTATGCTATAATGCTAGAACAATTACTCATGTATTAACAACACTCTCCACTCCCCGCTGCTCTCCAGTAGCAAGGCAGGGAATAAACTGTTGGAGGAAAGTACACTGAAAAGTCCCATGAGAAAGCTAAGTTGTGACCACGTGTGCGTCAGTATTTGCAGTGACAATGAATGAAAAATGGAGACTCTTCACAGTTTGATGCAGCCTGTCACCGATTTCATTTTGTGTCATGATTGGTCAGAATGATCCAATCTTTTCCTGTCCTTAGTTCCATAAGAGGAGTGACTTAGAGCTGGTTCACATATACACAATGGAATTCCCCCATCCTTGTGGTCTCACTACTCTGCTGAGCAGGCAATTATTTAACTAGGCAGTTAAATCAGTCATTAATCATATAAATCACTCTTAAATGCCATGTTTTTTACCATTCCATATTTGGGGTGCTGTGTGGTTTCCAGGCTGTGTGGTTTCCTCTGAAGATGCCAGCCACAGATGCAGGCGAAACGTCAGGAGAGAATGCTGCTAGAACACGGCCATACAGCCCGGAAACCACACAGCACCCCAGTGATTCCGGCCGTGAAAGCCTTCGACAATACATTCCCTATTTGTTAGCATCCCTAGTGGCTGCCCATCCCTTTGGACCGGCAGTGTTTTCATGTGCACGGTTTTGCCCAGCAGGCTTCATGTGGAGGAATGAGGAAACAAATCCAGTTCACCAGATAAGCCTCTGCCACTCAGGAGGAGAAGTGGGGAATCAAACCTGGTTCTCCAGATAAGACAGAAGAATCCGGATTCATACCCCCTTTTTATCAACTGTAAGGAGTCTCAAAGTGGCTTAGAAACTCCTTCCCTTCCTCTCTCCACAACAGACACCTTGTGATGTAGGTGTTTGGAGAGAGTTTGGAGAGAAGTTTGGCCAGTCCGAGGTCACCCAGCAGGAATGTAGGAGTGGAGAAACAAATCCAGTTCACCAGATTAGTGTCTGCCACTCATATGGGGCAGTGGGGAATCAAACCCAGATCTCCAGATTAGAGTCCACCGCTCTAGACCACTACACCACAGTGGCCGCAAGATTTGCATGCGAGGGTATGGACGTAGCCTTAAGTTAATACAATTATACCTCAGTAGGCAAGTATCAGTTTTGAAAAAGCATCAGAAATGATGACATCAGAGACTTCTGAATTTACCCTTCTCCAGCCTCAGTTCAAGTCCTTGCCACCCCGAGCAAAAGATACTTGTAGCAGAATCGTGGCGGGAGACGGAGCGCTGCATCTCGCAACCAGCCTGCATACGCTCTCATCAATTTTAGAGTTGTCGATTTGCATTTTTACACTCCCCGTCTCCCGGGCGAATTCCCAGGTTTACTGTTCTGTGAGTTACATCCAGTGCTTCAGTCGGAAAGGGGAGGAAAATTTTGCATATCAAAAGAGAGCATGCTGGAACAACAGCCTCGGATGAGATCAGAAAGCGAACTTCCAGAAGATACTTGTAGCGTTTCATCTGCAATTCATGTCACTATAAAAGCAGCGGTGTATGTTATTCAGAATGGGGCTGCTTATTTCAAAGGCTGATTTTTCATTACCCCCCCTCCCCCCCCTTTCGCCTTTATTCAGACATGAACGGAACACATCTAGCTCCATACAAATGTATTCACACTTTGGCTAGACTGCCTCTACAACTGCAAACTTCAGCCAGGCTTCCAACTTCTGTTTGCCAACAAAACAATATCTTATGTATCAGGCCATGAGTCGCTGCACACAGATGAGTTCTCTTAGCTTGGAGGGAGTCCTCCCTCCACCAAAAAAAATCTCCTTGAGCATGGGCAGAATGTCTTTCTTTTTGAAGGCTATATGCTTTTGTCTGTCTGGTGTTTTATAGGGGTGCCTGGAATCAAATGCCCTGAGGCCTGCCAGAGAAGCAGTGATTCTCTATTACCATGGCTGCAAAATGGTCCATGATATTCCTTATACTGAGAAGAAGAAGAAGAAGAAGAAGAAGAAGAAGAAGAAGAAGAAGAAGAAGAAGAAGAAGAAGAAGAAGAAGAAGAAGAAGATGATAAGAACATAAGAACATAAGAACATAAGAACAAGCCAGCTGGATCAGACCAGAGTCCATCTAGTCCAGCTCTCTGCTACTCGCAGTGGCCCACCAGGTGCCTTTGGGAGCTCACATGTAGGATGTGAACGCAATGGCCTTCTGTGGCTGTTGCTCCCGATCACCTGGTCTGTTAAGGCATTTGCAATCTCAGATCAAGGAGGATCAAGATTGGTAGCCATAAATCGACTTCTCCTCCATAAATCTGTCCAAGCCCCTTTTAAAGCTATCCAGGTTAGTGGCCATCACCACCTCCTGTGTGCATATTCCAAACACCAATCACACGCTATAGCGTGAAGAAGTGTTTTCCTTTTATTAGTCCTAATTCTTCCCCCCAGCATTTTCAATGAATGCCCGCGGGTTCTAGTATTGTGAGAAAGAGAGAAAAATTTCACTCTGTCAGCATCATTTCTACCCCATGCATAATTTTGTAGACTTCAATCCATATCCCCCCCTCAGCCCAGCCTCCACTCCAAGCTAAAAGGAGTCCCAAACGCGGCAGCCTCTCCTCATAGGGAAGGTGCTCCAGTCCCTCAATCATCCTTGTTGCCCTTCTCTGCACTTTTTCTATCTCCTCAATATCCTTTTTTGAAGATGCGGCGACCAGAACTGGACACAGTACTCCAAGTGCGGTCGCACCACTGCTTTATATAAGGGCATGACAATCTTTGCAGTTTTATTCTCAATTCCTTTTCTAATGATCCCCAGCATAGAGTTTGCCTTTTTCACAGTTGCCATGCATTGAGTTGACATTCCCATGGAACTATCAACTAAGACGCCTAAATCCCTTTCCTGGTCTGTGACTGATAGTACTGACCCCTGTAGCGTGTATGTGAAGTTTGGATTTTTTGCCCCTATGTGCATCACTTTACATTTTGCTACATTGAACTGCATTTGCCATTTCTGAGCCCACTCACCTAATTTATCAAGGTCCGCTTGGAGCTCTTCGCAATCCTTTGTGGTTCTCACCACCCTACATAATTTGGTATCATCTGCAAACTTGGCCACCACGCTACCCACCCCTACTTCCAGGTCCCAAAACGGATCCTTGGGGGACACCACTCCCGACATCTCTCCATTGTGAGAACTTCCCATTTACACCCACTCTTTGTTTTCCTGTTTCTCAACCAGTTTTTAATCCATAGGAGGACTTCCCCTCTTATTCCTTGATTGCTGAGTTTTCTCAACAGTCTCTGGTGAGGAACTTTGTCAAAAGCCTTTTGGAAATCCAAGTAGACAATGTCCACCGGTTCACCCCTGTCCACATGCCTGTTTACACCCTCAAAGAACTCTAGTAAGTTTGTAAGACAGGATTTGCCTCTGCAAAAGCCATGCTGACTCTTTCTCAGCAGGTCTTGCTTTTCTACATGTTTTATAATGTTATCTTTAATGATAGATTCTACTAATTTACCAGGAACAGATGTCAAACTGACTGGCCTGTAATTTCCCGGGTCCCCCCTAGATCCTCTCTTAAAGATTGGTGTGACATTGGCCATCTTCCAGTCTTCAGGGATGGAGCCTGATTTCAGGGATAAGTTGCATATTAAAGTGAGAAGATCAGCAATTTCATGCTTGAGCTCTTTAAGAACTCTTGGGTGAATGCAATCTGGGCCATGATGATTTTGGATTTATATCCCACCTTTCTCTCCTGTACGGATATTCAATGTGGCCTACCAGCTCCCTTCCTCTCCCCACAACAGACACCTTGTGAGACAGGTGGGGCTGAGAGAGCACCAAAGAACTGCGACTCGCCCAAAGTCACCAAGCTGCCATGTGCTGGAGTGCACAAGCTAATCTGGTTCACCAGACAAACCTCCACAACTCAAGTGGCAAAGCAGGGAATCAACCCTGTTCTCCTGATTAGAGTGCACCTGCTCTTAACCACTACGCCACGAAGCTGAGGAAGTTTGCAAATCGCCGACATAAGAAGCGGTCGCATAGTGGTGGATACAGTTGTGGCATCCATGGCAGGGTTGGAAAAATTGTGACTTCCTCTTTGGCGGCTTACTCTATAAGTTCTCTCTTTCGCCTCCCAAACTGACGACGTGATTCTCCCTGAAAAACAGTATTTGACATGCTGCACCGACCTTATTGACAGATCTGATACAACTCGGGCCATTTCTTCCAGTGGGTAGGTAGGTGAATGATCCATTCCTCCTGAACATTGATTTTTCTGTCCTTGTATTTTTGGAATTTATGGAACCTGATGCATGAAAGGGCAGATTCGATTTCCAGGCCCTTGAAAGACTTAAGTGGTTAGTATTTTACATCCTTTCCACCCACCTGTCCACCATTTAAAAATAAAAGACAGTCAGCTTGACAAGCCAATGGCAGTAAATGAAAACCCTGTGTCTGAATATGTAATTGCTGGAAGGCATTTTTCAGTGAGAATGATGTGGGATCCCCCCCCCCCCCACACACTCTTTTTGTTCATCAGAGACATTTCTGAGATTGTGGAAGCATTAACAATTTTCTATTTTTGTTCAGTTGAC
The DNA here is from genome assembly GCF_021028975.2 of Sphaerodactylus townsendi. NCBI lineage: Eukaryota > Metazoa > Chordata > Lepidosauria > Squamata > Sphaerodactylidae > Sphaerodactylus > Sphaerodactylus townsendi. The sequence goes on from NC_059437.1 coordinate 47,620,721, forward strand.
AAATTTTGTATAGAATGGCATCCTTGTGCCACAATATGGTGCCTTTAGAGAACATATCCAACCTGTGCTGTGCCGCCTGCACTGGCTTCCAGTTGAGTTCCAAATCATTCATAAGGTATGGGTGCTTACCTTTAAGGCCTTACGCGGCCTGGGACCTTCGTACCTTCGGGACCGTCTTACCCCTTATGTCCCTACACGGCCTCTACGTTCGTTAGAGGCCAATTTACTGGTGGTCCCTGGCCCCTCGATGATGCGGCTGGCCTCTACCCGGGCCAGGGCTTTTACAGCCCTGGCCCCTGCCTGGTGGAACACGCTACCACCAGCTATCCGGGCCCTGCGGGATCTTGGAGAGTTCCGCAGGGCCTGTAAGACCGAATTGTTCCACCGGGCGTTTGGAGGGGCCGGCCGCTGATGCCCCCCTCCTTTCCCTTACATTCTGGGTTCTTTGCTTCTCTGTTTTATTTTCCAGGGTGGATCTATGAAGTTCTGTTTTTATGATTGGATGCCAATGTAGCATTATTGATTGCTGTTTTAATGGGGTTTTATTGTAATTATTGTTTTATTGTGTTGTTCACCGCCCAGAGCCCTTCGGGGGAGGGGCGGTATATAAAACCAATTATAAATAAATAAAATAAATAAATATTCAGTTCACTTCTGCCTTCTCTCTTGTTCCACATTACCAACTCTTGCGTGCGCACTGAGAGACACATCAGTCTTGGCATGATAGTGTATATCACTGTATTGAGATTCTTTTTTTTTTTCTGTGTGGTTTTACTCCACGCAGGAGCATGAATAAAACATTGCCACAAAAAGCATCTTAATGCAATCCTAGGTGAAATCACGTCAAGACTGCTATTTTGCACATGGACGGGGAGGAAAATATGTCAGGGATCCAAAGGGACAGAAGGCTAAATTATTTGTGCATGTTCCAATTTCAGAATTAAGAAACTGCCCATGCTACGTGAGGATTCAAGAGAAGTAGAAATGCATGTTCACAAGACAAAAGGAATCCGTTACTCCCTATTTTCCTTGTAATAGTGGTGTTAACTGTTTCCGAAAGGTATCAAAGTATCTAAGAAGGCAGAGAATAGAACTGGGGCTTGTTTCGGGTGTGGGACCCATGGATTCACAGGTAGTATAGATGCTGCAAAAAGAAAACCTCTGTGTGGCTCAATGAACAATGTTAAAACTATACCTTTAATAGAAATAATTAAAAACTCTATATCAAAAGACCACAATACCAACAATAAAGAAAAATACAATGTGGATGACACATTGCAAACAAAAAGGGGATCCCAAAATATATACTTAGAACTCAAAGTCTCTGTATAAATGATGGCTCCTCCTCCTCCTCCTCCTCCTCCTCCTCCTCCTCCTCCTCCTCCTCCTCCTCCTCCTCCTCCTCCTCCTCCTCCTCCCCTCCTCCTCCTCCACCTCCTCCTCCTCCTCCTCCTCCTCCTCCTCCTCCACCTCCTCCTCCTCCTCCTCCTCCACCCCCCCCCCCTCCCCCTCCTCCCCCCCCCACCACCACCACCCCCTCCTCCTCCTCCTCCTCCTCCTCCTCCTCCCCCTCCTCCTCCCTCCTCCTCCTCCCTCTCTCCTCCCTCCCCCTCCCTCCTTCTCCGCCTTCCTCCTCCTCCTCCTCCTCCACCTCCTCCTCCTCCTCCTCCTCCTCCCCCTCCTCCCCCCCCCCCTCCTCCTCCTCCTCCTCCTCCTCCTCCTCCTCCCCCCTCCTCCTCCTTCCTCCACCTCCCCTCCTCCCTCCACCTCCTCCTCCCTCCCTCCACCTCTCCTCCCACCTCCCTCCTCCTCCCTCCCTCCTCCCTCCCTCCTCCAAACATCCTCCAAATGTTAGAATGTGAGAAGAATTTAATGCTTCTGAGATGTTTACAATTGACAGGCATCCAAATCTGCAGGAGCTGACATTACTAATTTAAAATTACACCTCACGTCTCCACTGTGCCTTTTGCACGTGGTTCCCGTCTTGTCGCGTGTGTCGCCTGATGACATTTCATTTCAGCAGCCCTTTTCCACTCGGGTTACGGGACCTCGCCTTATTGTCTTTTCTGAAAGGCAGCTTCTGGTGCATTAGATATGCAAGCAAAATCTATCCTGCGTGTCATTTCAAATCAGGTTCAGCGAGAGGACTGGTAACAAATTCTGATTGTAGACAAATGACTCCAGATTGCAGCTCAAAATCCTGATGTTCCAAGCAGCCCTGAAACATGTTCTCATCGATTAAAAACCACTCTTGCAGACGGCAAGCAACCCCTAGACACCACTACGAGCACCCTCCGTCTCTCCGACTCTCTGTTTTGGCCTAGAGGGAATACGCCTGTTCTTCAAACAGAGCGTATGAACACCAGGCAGCTGCTGCGAAATCTTCCTTCCCTTTCAGATCTGTGATGATAAAGTCTGTACAAAAGGGGGAAAATATATAAATTGCATTCTGCTTTAAGACAGAGAAGGTTTTGGATGTTAGCTGCTGTCATTTTGAGCTGATTGATTCTTTTTAGAGAAATTCACAGCTTCAGCTGTCTCTGTGTGAGTCCTCCTAGAGGGCTACTGAACACAACTCTCTTACTGGCACAATTCCAGACTGTGTTTAAACATTTACTGAACTCTCCCGTTGAACCAAGTAGGACTTAACCGTCTTGAACTTTGCTAAAGTTTGCCTGTTGTGTTTCCTGCTGTCTTTTCAGTGGTACTGTTGTGGTAGTTTGCAGCAGTTTAGAACACTGGTGCTTTCTGCACAAATCTCCTAAAATGTTAGGAAAATGTTTTCAGTCCCGTCCCTCTTCAGTATGATATACGTCCGCACGCACCCACTTGAAATGATTCATGGCTGATTCATGGCCACTGTGACATGTTGCTGCTTCGTGCTTCACAACTTTGTGCTGTGATTCTCCATCCTTTGTATAATCGATTCCTTGAAGATTATCCCCCAAACAAAAACTCACAGAAATAATGAAACACACAGGCAAGGGGGAACGGCGAGTGAATTCACAAAATGGCACCAAGGAGAAAGTTCGGGGCGGCAGAGAAGCGTGGAAAAAGTTTTAAAGAGACCGCACAGCAGTGAAGCCATTTTGAAAACACTTCAGCCTAAAGAATAATTTTTAAAGAGATTCACTGAAAACGTTTTGAGGCTGGTACTAAAACATTTTCAAAACCAAGGGATGGGGGGAACAATGCAGAACTCCATGGAGGAAACGTTTTATTTCCTGCCTCAGGAAATAACGTTTTACAAGGTTTGTGAGAAAAGGGACACTGTGAGGCCGGAGAGAAGAGAGGCAATCCTGCAGAGATGAAAGCCCCAGACCACTCAAAGCAGAAGAAGAAGAAGAAGAAGAAGAAGAAGAAGAAGAAGAAGAAGAAGAAGAAGAAGGAGAAGGAGAAGGAGAAGGAGAAGGAGAAGAAGAAGAAGAAGAAGAAGAAGAAGAAGAAGAAGAAGAAGAAGAAGAAGAAGAAGAAGAAGAAGAAGAAGAAGAAGAAGAAGAAGAAGAAGAAGAAGAAGAGTAGGAGAAGGAGTTTGGATTTATACCATGCCTTTCTCTCCTGTAAGGAGATTCAAGGTGGCTTACAAACTCCTTTCCCTTCCTTTCCCCACAACAGACACCTTGTGAGGTAGGTGGGGCTGAGAGAGCTCTCAAAGAACTGTGACTAGCCCAAGATCACCCAGAAAAAATGTAGAAGTGTGGAAACACATCTGGCTCGCCAGATAAGGCTCTGCCACTCAGGGGGAGGAATGTGGAATCAAACCCAGTTCTCCAGATTAGAATCCACCTGCTCTTAACCACTGCACCACACTGTCGATTTAAAGCTTAAATCCAAAACCTTGAACTTGTCTTGTAACTCCACAATTCCAGTATAAAGCTGAAATGGGGGTTTTGGTGGGAAACCTAACGTAACATGATTCACATTATATTGTCAAAGGCTTTCACGGCCGGAATCACTGGGGTGCTGTGTGGTTTCCAGGCTGTATGGCTGTGTTCTAGCAGCATTCTCTCCTGACGTTTCGCCTGCATCTGTGGCTGGCATCTTCAGATCCTCTGAAGCCACAGATGCAGCCCGGAAACCACATAGCACCCCAATGATTCACATTGTTCTTAAAACAAAAAAAAAAACAAGAAAAAGGGGAGCATTTAATTTTGACACCCACTCTCTCCCTGCTTTCCAACGGTACAGACCAGCAAGCAATCTAGCACTTGGTTTTCCTATACATTTCCGTCCCCATCCTTGCAAAATCTATTTTTTTTCATTGTGATGTAACTTATTTATCATGCAAACTCTTCCATTAGCATTCTGCCAAGGACCTGAGCCAAAAAACCTCATAACAGGACATTCAAATGCAGACTAGAGCTCCAGCCAGCTGCAGATTTTTATGGGCTTTAGTACAGGGTGTTTATTTGGCTGTAACTGTATTGCGACTCCCTGCTGTCATGAGAAATGTCCTCATGGTAACAGTGGTTTGACAATGGAACCAATTAACTAATGGGGTGGGTTCCATCTTGCCAGACATTTCCAAAGAGAGGATGGACAGCCATCTGTCAAGATGGCTGCAGCTTTGGATTCCCTGTATTGAGCAGCGGGTTGAAATGGACGGCCCCATACAAATCTAGGGCTCTCTAACCTTTTCAACTGTGGCTCATTTTCTCCCAGCTATTCCAGTCATCTTCCTTCACCCCAGTGACAGACCCCGTCTCCTTCTTCCAATTATGGTGTGCTTTCTTTCATTCCTTTTGGTCTGTAGCATCCAGTGTTCTTAAAGGGAGCAAGGAAGTCTGGCAGCCAAGTTGCAGAAGTCTTTGAGCTGATTGCAAAGGGAGCTTGGGAAAAGCAGTAAAAACCCCATTCTCGTGTGATCAGCTTCCTCAGATGCCTGGGGATTTTTCTTATTGGGAAATAGGAGATCAGCCTGATGTCTCTTAGTGGTGTATCTAGGGGGGGGGGACAGAGGGGGCCAATGCCCCAGGCACCTCTTGCAAGAATCACGTGGGGGCCCTTTCCCCCTGTGCCCCTGCTCACCTGGCCCACCTGCCACTTGACTGGGCAGCCCACCACTCACAGCTTACCTGGCCGCTGCTCATCCATTGGAGAGGTAGGCTAGAGGTTGAGAGGGCATTCTTTCCCTCCACCACTTCCCAGGGCCAGTTTTGGGATGAGGGCACACATTTTTTTTTGGTGGGGTACAATTTCAGAACTTGCCATGGGTGCCATTTTCTGAAGGTATGCCACTGGTGTCTCTAATCAGGGGTAGTCTCTCTGTGGATCTGTGGGTCTTTATGGGTTCTCAATCATGCCAACCCTGCAGTAAATCTCTGAATCCCACTGCTGGGACCCAACATCAAGAGAAAGCCTTGGCCTCTATCCCTTGTTGGTTGGCCTTCCAGACTAACTAGTTGCCCATTGAGTGAGTCAGGATGCTGGAATAGATGGACCACTGATCTGATCCAGTGGGGCTCTCCTGATGTCCTAATGAAGACCCCGGCCTCTCTGTCCTGTTATTGGCTCTCCAAAGGAGCTGTTGGCCACTGAGTGAGACAGAATGCTGAACTAGATAGACCACTAGTCTGAACCAGCAGAATTCTTCTTATGTTCTTATAAAGGCCTTGGCCTGTTGTTGGACCCCCGGAGAAGACCACTGGCCATAGCATGAAACAGGATGCTGGTCTAGATGGGCTGCTCTGATCAGTGGTGGGATCCAAAAATTTTAGCAACAGGTTCCCATGGTGGTGGGATTCAAACTGTGGCGTAGTGCCAATGGGGCTGGGTGGGGCATGACAGGGGCGTGGCCGGGCATTCTGGGGCGGGGCATTCCTGGCCGGGGCTGTGGCAAGGACACAGCCACTGTGCCGGTCCTTGGGCAGGAAACGAATGCACGCAGGCGCAGGGTGCCACGCACGCCGGTGCACCTCCTGCTAGACTGCTTCAAGTTCTGCGTGCTACTGCTGAGAGGGGGGCATAACTAAGGCAAAAATCACGTGGCAAAAACACCAATTAGTAACCCCCTCTCGGCACCCACAAATAATTAGTAACCTACTCTTGGGAACCTGTGAGAACCTGCTGGATCCCACCTCTGGCTCTGATCCATAGGGCTCTTTTGATGTTTAATGATGGCCTTGGCTTGTATGCCCTGTTGCTGGATCTCCAGAGGAGCTGGTTGACCTATTCATTAGACCGGGTGCTGAACTAGTTGCATCACTGATCTGAGCCAGCAGGTCTCTTTTTACGTTCTTAGGACCCATCATGGGCCATGGTTTTGCAAGGCTGGGATGATCCCTCCTGGTGATTAGTTGGCAGGATGAATGTTCTAGACTGGCCAGGCCTTAGAAAAATACTAAGGGGAGTCCTCCCTGACCGAGCCAACTGGAGCAGTACGAAGTGCTCATAGACATTCACAGCTAGGGTTCTCAGCTCTGGGTTAGGAAGGACCTGAAGATTCTGGGGGTGGAGCCTGAGAAGGGTGAAGTTTGGGGAGGGGAGGGACTTCAGTGGGGTATATTGAAATAGTCCATGTTCCAAAGCAGCCATTTTCTATGAAAATTGATCTCTGTCGCCTGGAGATCAATGGTAATAGTAGGATATCTCCAACCCCCTCATTGAGACTAGTAGCCCAAGTCACAGCCTTCGATTTGGCCTATTTGTTTTTTTTCCGAAGAAGAAAAACGTTGCGTTAAAACTGGCTCTGAAACCAGACTGCCTTATTCCAATTTAGAGACAAGACCAGCAATTTCGAATGACAAGGAAGGTCAGAGCCCTGATTAGGTGTTGCTGTTTTCCTCAACGCATTTTTTAATATTTTGGGAACAAATATGAAAAAAAAAACACCCTGGTATAATCTTGCAATTAGTCTGGCAGTGGAAACAGGATTCTTTTGGTATTTGCTAATGTGCATTTTGCCCCCACCCCCTGCTGAGAAGTGATAATGTGAGTGTTATGATTAAATTACGTTAATGTGCAAATATGTACTGATTTAATCTAAAGAGCACTTTACGGCTTCCTCTGTAAAGCTGTATAAACACCAGTAATCTGTACCGCAGCGGGCCTTGTTAGTCATCGGCCCCGTTTAAATCTATCAAGCTGGGAGGCTGAACTTGCTCTGACATCTCTGCTTTCAAAGTAAAGCATTCACCCTCGGGAATAAGGAAAAAAAAACCTCGGTTATTAACACTTAACGCAGACTGAACGTTCCGTTTTGCGGGAGACATCGGATTCGTGGAATCTCCCCCTCCAAATCAACGTTCGCTTGCTCACAGGATAAACTTGTCCACCCCGCGATCCCCTCCGGAGCAGATGAAATCATGAAAGATGACCCTAATTATCCCGGGATGCTTTAAAGTCAGAGCCGTTCGAGATGGGAACTTGGGAGGTAAAAATAGACTCTTTTTTATTTGTTTTCATACATTCTCCTTCTGAGACTTTTCGGTTTGCCTGTTTTATTACTGGTATTTCCCAGTTGTTCTTTCTCAGATCTCTGTGCGTCATTGATGTGCAACGGATGCAAAACTAATATTAAAACGCTTCATGAATGTGATAGGAAACATTCAGTATGAGAAACAGAAATGATGGGATTTTTTTAAAAAATTGTTCTTTATATCAAAGGAAAAAATACTTATGGCTTTTCAAAGTAAGGGAATGCCAGGTCCCAGAGGGGAAGGATTAGTAACCTACTGGGTGTAGTAGGAGAAGAGTTTTGGGCCTGCAATGATGGGTTGAAGTGTGGAATGATGACTCCTGTGATTGATATCAGAGCCGTACACCTGCAATCCCAAACTTGAGAGTAGATTGAAATATCTTAGGTGGATTCCGCATGGGCCAAAATGGTGTGAAATGGTCTAAATGGCATAAAAGGGTTTACACTGTTTTCACACCACTGTTTTTGGCCCATGCGGAATCCGCCTTAGGCTGATTTCAGTCACAAAGGGCTGCCAATCTAGGACCTGCCATCTCAGTACCAGAACGTTTCTGCTACACCCAGGGGCTGTCATTCTACTCTGGGACCTGGTCTATTCAGTCTGTGTTGATAAAGAGGAAGAGTTTGGATTTAAACCCCACCTTTCTCTCCTGTAAGGAAACTCAAAGGGGCTTACAAGTTCCTTTTCCCTCCTCTCCCCACAACAGACACCTGGTGAGGTAGGTGGGGCTGAGAGAGTTCTGAGAGAACTGTGACTAGCCCAAGGTCACCCAGCAGGAATGTAGGAGTGCAGAAACACATCTGCTTCACCAGACAAGCGGGGGAAGGGTTTGGGGTGGTGCCCAGAGGTGTTGCCCCCCGGTGCCATTCCCCCCCATACACCTCTGCCACCATGAGATGGATTGACTCAATAAAGGAAGCCACGGACCTCAGTTTGCAAGCCTGAAGGAGACTGTTAATGAGATAACATTTTGGAGGCCATTTATTCATAAGTCAGAAGTGACTTGATTGCAAATAATGAATGTGAGCAGGTTCTCTGTCTTGTCCGCTGCCCTTCCCCTAGCTGTAAAATCTGGCTGTACCAGATTAGGGAGCAGGTTTACTCGTGACTTTTCACAAAGCCAAGACGTTTCACACAGCCAAACATAACTGAACTGCCTTCCAACCATTATTAATTGGTGGTTTAATATTTACACTGCTTGCCCTGTTTTCAGCAATCACAATTTGGGCTGCCATAAGATCATATTCCTTTTTCGTTTCTAAACGAAAATTCAGCAAACTCAACTCTTTTTTGCAAACCAACTTTAGAGTCTGGGATATAAAGACGAAAGAGTTGGTTTGCTGAATTTTCGTTTAGAAACGAAAAAGGAATATGATTGAGAAAAAGCTCCTAAGTTGAGAAAAAGCTCCTAAGCCAATGTTCTTCTGCAGAATCTCTCTCGCTCTCCAGGATCTGGCATTTCTGTGTCTCAGAGTTGGATAAAACACTCAGTGAAACAGCTGTATGACAGCATGATTTTCTCTGAAGGGGAAAGAAGATCATGGATCTCTCCTCTCCAGGATAAACCAGCTGTCAGAATTCAGTGATGGCTTGCCAAGATCTGCTCCTCAGAGACTCTGTTGACTGTCATTGCTGATAGATTCAGGGCTACCTAAAGAGCTGTGTTGAGGAAATAAGGGGTGGGGGATAAATGGTTAGCCTTTTTCTGAAGGAGGAGAATAAGAGAATCCAAATCCAATGGGTAGCTCTGTCGTGCGTAGCCCTCCCTCCCCTCCTTTGCATTCCACCCTTCCTTCCCCTCCCTCCCCTTCCCTTGCATGCCCCCTCCCCTCTGCTAGGGTGGGTGGGCCATGTCCAGATGCCAGGCCCCCTCCCTCCCCTTCCCTTGCAAGCCACCCCTCCCCCTCCCCTTCCCTCCGTTAGGGTGAAACGTCAGGAGAAAATGCTACTGGAACATGGTCATACAAACCGGAAAAACACAACATCCTAGTGATTCTAGCCATGATAGCCTGTCTGGGGATCAGTTTGCCAGGAGGCCCTGACAGTCTCTGGGTTCTGTACAAACACCATGGTAACCAATACACAAAACATCCATCATACCCACTCTGAGTTTGCTGCCTGGAGAGGGACATCCTTGGGAGTTAGAAATAAAAATGTTGGGAAGGTGGCTATGTCGGTCTGCAGTGGAAGAGCATGATTTGAGTCCTGTAGCATCAGAGGCCCGTTCCGCATGGGCCAATTAAACCGAGATAACACTGGTAAAAAGCCTGGGGGGAAACTTCGCATGGATCCTGATCCTAATGCAGGTCTGCTTCTCAATGCAGATGCGATTCTTGAAAACCCCTTCCCTGGCTCCAATCTGCGGAGCCATGCAGGGAAAACGGGCCACATCAAGGTCCGGGGGGGATCGTGGATTGCAGGGGAAATGGCCCGAAGCTGCAATTCGCAGGCAGGTGGGGGTGGGGGGGGCGGGGGAAAGCCGGCAGGGAAGAACAAAAACGCTGCGACTTTGTGCAAAGGCACGCATGCCGGCCAAAACACTGACTGTCCATAGGACATCCAGCTGTGTGAAGCGGTCAGGGTGATGGTGCGTTCAAGTAACTCGCCTTTCCCCTGCTTTTATTGGCCCATGCGGAAAGGGCCTTAAAGATGGAACACGATTTGTAGGGTATAAGCTTTCAAGAGTTGAAGATCCATGCACCGTACATCTGATATAAAGAGCCTTGACTCTCAAACTCTTATACACTCCACATCTCGCTGCTCTCTGTGGCGCTACTTATCTTACATTGAGAAACGAGCGCATTTTGCACGGAGCATCAATTCCACTCCTCCATTGCTTCCTCTGGCCACTTGGGGATGTGACTGGGGACCCTGAGGTGGCTCTTTTCAAGCCCTCCTGCGAACAGAAAGACTTTGGAAGAGAAATCAGGATGGCCATGGAACCGGTTAGCAGTCAGGGGCAGGGGTCTCCAGGGAATTGGCTTGAAATGTAGTTCACCACCAAGATTTGTAGTGGCTGTGGGCAGAGGGCAGCGGTGGGGTTCAAATAATTAAACAACCGGTTCCGGCGGTGGGATTCACATAATTTAACAACTGGTTGTTTACAAGCATCTTTTAAACAACCGGTTCTGCCGAAGTGGTGCGAACCGGCTGAATCCCACCACAGGCAGAGGGGCTTTAAATGGGTCCTCAGAGAAACAGATGGAGAGTCACTGGTGGTTTGGCAGAGACACAAGGATCTCCCTCTCAGAGAAGGGGCAGTGTTGTGTGTCTCTTTGTCACAGAATTGTGCACTGACACAGAGCTGGAAACCCAGGTGATGTAGAGCAGGACTATTACTGACCCATGGAGTGATGTCAAGTCATGACATTTCCTGGGCAGACTAGATGCACCCCTGGTCTGATGCAGCAGAACTTCTATCTTTATGTCTGAATTTTTCAAATGCAATTTCATTTAACGATGACAGTAACAACACGGATGATAGCAATAGTGAAGACAAGATACAAAAGCAAAAGGAATGAAAATGGGCATATTTATCCAGTGCCAGCAATCAAAGGGAAATCTGAGAGGTTCTCTAATATTCGCTTAAAGAAAACAAAGGACGCTTGAGACACATGCATCATATGGAACCTTTATCCATGAGATTGCTGTGGAAAAGATGCTCCATGATAACCTGCACTTTGCTTTCATGTCATGTGTGAAAGGAGGAGGAGGAGGAGGAGGAGGAGGAGGAGAGATGAGAGTAGTAGTAGTAGTAGTAGTAGTAGTAGTAGTAGTAGTAGGAGGAGGAGGAGGAGGAGGAGGAGGAGTTTGGATTTGTGTCCTGCCTTTCTCTCCTGTAAGGAGACTCAAGGTGGCTTACAAGCTCCTTTCCCTTCCTCTCCCCACAACAGACACCTGGTGAGGTAGGTGGGGGTGAGAGACTTCAGAGAGAGAACTGTGACTGGCCCAAGGCCACCCAGCAGAAATGTAGGAGTGCGGAAACACATCTGGTTCACCAGGCAAGCCTCTGCCACTCAGGTGGAGGAGTGGGGGATCAACCCCGGTTCTCCAGATTAGAATCCACCTGCTCTTAACTAGTACACCACGCTGACTCCCTGTCTTCCCTGTGCTTACCGTACTCTGCAGATAGACTGCAACGCATTTCTCAGTGATCAGTTGAACAGTGGGAACAGTGATAGGAGTCACCGATGGGGGAAAAAGAGGAGTCCCACACCCATCTGCTTTAATGGAATAATTTGGAACGTTTTCTAGGGGAGAAAAACTCTCGAATGTTGAAAGAATAGGGAGGTAATTGGAAAGGAGACAAATTAAGATATGTTTCCCCCATGAGGCCTTTTTCAAATAGCTCTGAGGTGCGCATTTAATAATGCCATGGAATCCCCAGTCTGTGCAGACATTCTTGTCACTTTAAGTTAGCCTGGAATCCTTAATGTTGTGATTCAGAAATATAGAACTTCTTTCTTTTATTGCTGAAAAGAGAGAGAGAGAGAGTTTGGATTTATATCTCCCCTTTCTCTCCTGCAGGAGACTCAAAGGGGCTGACAATCTCCTTGCCCTTCCCTCCCTCACAACAAACACCCTGTGAGGTAGGTGGGGCTGAGAGAGCTCCGAGAAGCTGTGACTAGCCCAAGGTCACCCAGCTGGCGTGTGTGGGAGTGCACAGGCTAACCTGAATTCCCCAGATAAGCCTCCACAGCTCAGGCGGCAGAGCTGGGAATCAAACCCGGTTCCTCCAGATTAGATACACGAGCTCTTAACCTCCTACGCCACTGCTGCAGGGTGGTGGGAGAGCAGGGTGGTGGGAGAGCAGAGGAATGCCAGAAGAGATGTGGAGCTATTTGCCCCACAGCCCAATTCTGTTGAGTTAATCCAGCTCCGCCCTCAACCTGTGCGCCATTGTGTCCTTATTTTGAGAAGAGGAAGAGTTTGGATTGATACTCTGCTTTTTTTCAACCACAAGGAGTCTCAAAGCAGTGCACAGTTCCTTCCCTTCCTCTACCCACAACAGATACCTTGTGAGGTAGGTGGAGATGAGAGAACTCTGACTAGCCCAAGCAGGCTTCATATGTAGGAGCTGGGAAACAAATCCCGTTCACCAGATAAGAGTTTGCTGCTCTTGTGGAGGAGTGGGGAATCAAACCTGGTTCTCCTCAGTAGAGCGTCTCCAGTTATCAAGTAGCAGAAGATGAGGAAACTTCCACTTAAGAACCTCGAGAGATGGTATCTGTCTGAGAGCCGATGGACTGATTTCGTTTAAGGCGGCTTCATCTGACCTACATTTGGGGAGGGCAACCAAACATGGCCCTACAACCCTTCTCCAAGAAGGGATGAAATGCACCTGCCTCCTCTGGAGCCCAGGCAGTTGACTTATGGGGCCAGCAGAAGATTCCACCCACCTTGCGTGGATCGAAGGACACCTTGGCTTTGCTCTGGCAGGGTGGCAGCAGCAATGGCAGTGACTCAGGGACCCCATTCTGGCCTTACACCCGGGGTCCCTCAACCACCGCAATCAACCCTGTTGCAAGAGTGACACGTGCAAAATAGAGAATCCTTGCGGTGTGAATGTTGCCCTGGGCTTTCTGCATGCAAATAACACACTCGGCCACTAAGCCTTCAAATCTATCTTTCACGCAATATGAACTTGTGCTATCTAAAAATCAAAAGTGATCCAAATGCCTTGAGCATACGGAGACCAAACGGCACCAAGCCATCTGTGCGTTCGCTTGGCGTTCCCCAGCACCCAGAAGCTCCCGTGTCTAAGAATGGGTCTCCCCACCACTGATAAACAAAGAAAGGGGTTAATCAAATCTTCTTTTATCTTGCCCTTTGTGTAATTAAAACCACAACAAATGGCACTGTTGAAGTTCTCAATCTAATTGTGCTTAATGAAACATTAAGGACAATTAAAGGCGTTACCGTGGCAGCGTTCCTCATACCCGCTAGGGTTATTATGGTCTGACAAAGTATTCTTATTGGCTCGCTTGGCAGGGGTTGGTTAATTGCATTAGAAACTGATAGCTGCTTTGCATTGGATACTTAAGTTTCCATCTCGTTATTCCCCTTCACTCCACACGCAGGATCAGTAGTTAAGACAAAGAGCCAAGGAACCAGATGCCTTTCCGTAAGGCCAAGGTTGGGACTCAAAGGCTGGCTGGCGTAAGCTCACTTAACTTGTGAATCCAATTAGACAGATCCTAGGAATGAACGCACCCTCACCTGGATAACCCAGGCTAGCCAGATCTGGTTGGATTTCAGAAGCTAAGCAGGGTTGGCCCTGGTATGTACTTGGATGGGAGACCACCAAGGGATACCAGACTCCCTATAAAAAGACAAGCAGTGGCAAACCAGCTCTGTCTCTTGACTTGGAAACCCTACTGGGTCACCATAAGCGGTGGTGGCGGTGACTCGAATCTTCACATCTTCAAGATAATCCAGAAGACAGCTTTTCTGGAGATGGCAACCCCAAAACTCCTGAACAAATAGTACATTTTTCCCCACTGTGCCTTTCTGGTCTTGAAGCAGGGGCAGAACAGTCTGTCATTTTCTAGCTGTGCTGGACATCTCTGTCAGTGAAAATGGAGAAAACTCGTACCAACAGGCTACAATAATGATTTCAAAAAATTAGTACCACAAATTATGCAGTCGAGTTTCCCGCATTTGGGGAAATCGCAGGGGTCAGCACACCCGCAGTGCAATGGATGAGCCTCACCCTGGGAAAACCTCCTTCATGATCAAAGTGTCTCCCCTGCTAGGTAAGTAGGGAGAAACCAGTCTGCAATGAGAGCGTTTGCATGCTCGACTCGAGAGAAAGGGGGCATCACGATTGTGATGCTCCAGCGTGGTGTAGTGGTTAAGAGCAGGTGGATTCCAATATGGAGAACTGAGTTTGATTCCCCACTCCTCCACCTGAGTGGCAGAGGCTTATCTGGTGAACCAGATGTGTTTCCGCACTCCTACATTCCTGCTGGGTGACCTTGGGCTAGTCACAGTTCTCTCGGAACTCTCTCAGCTCCACCTACCTCATCAGGTGTCTATTGTGGGAGAGGAAGGAAAGGAGCTTGTAAGCCACCTTGAGTCTCCTCACAGGAGAGAAAGTGGGGTATAAATTCAAACTCTTCTTAATTAATTCTTGGCTGCATTATGTTAAAAATCTTTCGGGATGAAGGGGAACACTCTCCTCGTGAGGCCTTTGACCTCTTTTTTTTCAGCTTTGGGGCTGGTGGTGACTCACAGCCAACCCTCTCCTAAGCACACTGCCGATGTTGTGACAAATAGTTTTTATGGCATCCAGTCAGTTCTCCCATCTCTGACAGAGTGGCTGTCGTTTAAATCTTTGTAACAGATGTCGCCATTAGATGGCTTCCCCAGAGACGGTGGGGAGAAAATGAGAGTGATAAATGAGTGGACTGGGCCTCGGGAGTTTTCTGCCTAATTTTTCAGATCTTAAGAAAATGGTTGCCACTTGAACGTCCCCATTCATCACCAAGTAAATGTGGAGAGGAAGTTTAAAATTGTTTTTAAAAAACGCAACTTGTTTATCCCTCCTCTTTAAACCAAAAGGTTATCCATCGCCATCAGCCAGAGGTTTGTTCTGGCATGTGGCAGAACTGGGTGAGAGGCTCATTCCGCACATGCAGAATAATGCACTTTCAAACTGCTTTCAGTGCTCTTTGAAGCTGTGCTGAATAGCAAAATCCACTTGCAAACAGTTGTGAAAATGGTTTGAAAACGCATTATTTTGCGTGTGCGGAAGGGGCCGAAATGTTATTTAAAAGGGCCTGTAGCATACCGTAACAGTTACTGTGGTTGGGTAGAATTAAGGAGACCCGGGTTTTCAAACTCCACCCAGCCATAAATCTCACTGGGTGCTTTTGGGTCAGCCTAACCAACCCCCCAGGACCAGCGTGGTGTAGTGGTTAAGAGCAGGCGGATTCTAATCTGGAGAAACGGGTTTGATTCCCCAGTCCTCCACCTGAGTGGCGGAGGCTTATCTGGTGAACCAAGCGTGTTTCCCCACTTCTCCACATGAAGCCTGCTGGGTGACCTTGGGCTAGTCACATTTCTCTCAGAACTCTCTCAGCCCGACCTCCCTCACAAGGTGTCTGTTGTGGGGAGAGGAAGGGAAAGGAGCTTGTAGGCCATCTTGAGTCTCCTTACAGGAGATAAAGGTGGGATATAAACCCAAACTCTCTTCTTCTTTGGTAAGGATAAAACAGGGACGGGAGAACTATGTAGGGTGCTCAACGGGACAGAGTATACTGCAATACTGTCCATCCTCCAAAGCAGCCATTTTGCCCTGGGAAACTGACACTTGTAGCCTGGAGACCAGCTGTAATTCTGGAAGATATCCTGTAATTCTAGAAAATCTCCAGATTTTATTCTTTTAAAAAATTCAATCACACAAGTCCCCATCTGGTGTAGTCCAGCAAGAGCAAGAACCAGGCCTCAGAATCAGCCGTTTTTGTTTCCTTCTCGCATTTGTTCCGAAACCAATTAGTATATACTATTTAGTGGTTTCTTAACCCATGTTTATTATGCCTCACACTGTGATCTGGGCCTGGAGGTTTTGTTTTTATCCATCCGGGAAGAGGCGAAACCAGCCATAAAGCCACCGCTGCTAAAATTGTTGAGCAGGTTTGATTTAATTTGATCCAAACCAGGCCTATTAAAGAAGTGATGTTGACTCCTCTGTCAGACTTGCCCGAACTAACATCCCTTCTCCCCGGAGTATTTTTATTACTCGGCTCAGTGGCCCTTTGGAAACGGTAGACAAGACACACGCTCGCTGCGAGGGCAACCTCTTTTTGTGGCGACTGTGCCAATTATCTCCTTTCCAACTGGGCCGGGCATCTTGCAGGGAGGGAAAGGGAGAGAGCAGTGCCTGATCCGTTTATCAAAGTAAGACGGAGCAGAGGCTTCGCGGAGATTTTAATAATTCAGCACTCTCGGTCAGGAGGAAACTGCGTAATGAGCCTTTGGCGCGTCAGGCAGCGACACAGCTGAATTCATGGCAAAAGTGGGCCACGCGATCTTTTTGTGCATGACAAAGGAATATATTTTGAAAGGGATTCGGAGCAATCGTATGGCAGCCAGCTTCCAGTTGAGAAATCCACCAACGGGGTGCCAACGGGGTAGGTTGCTCAAGGGCTAACAATCCAAGCAAGCACCTGTATGGCTAATGGTACCGTGACACCAGGATCTCTAATATTCAACAAACACTTAAACAATTAGAGATAAGCTTTTATACTGTGTTCAACTTAACATTTAAATTCATGTCTGTATGCTGTTTTAAATTTATATTATGCTGTTTATATTTATGGCATTTACAGTATTTATTGATTGTTTTTATTGTAAGCTGCCTCGAGTCGTAGAGATATAATCATTGTAATAAATAAATAATAAATAAATGCGAGGTTTGTATCACATGTTCAGCTGTATGTGTGTTTACTGTAACATGGACACTATATTACTCAACATACAAACAACAATCAAGGATGGTAGCTCTATACCTGACAACCATTTTAAAGTGCTAACTTATTCCCATTTTATTACTTTTAACTGTGTTTTTTTAAAATATACTATACCAGTAAACTAAACCAAATTGGTTCATTATTATTTGGCACAGAATCAAATCTTTAAAAATCAAATCTTTAAATATCAAATATGATACATAAAACAAATGTAGAACTTCTTATAAAAGATAGGTATCTTCTCCAATCTGATACACACTGTCTAATATTTAGGCATGGTAGGATACCTATTGCTGTATTATTTTGCTTTTAACTTGCTAAATAGATCTACCGGTATTTATATTGCAATTTTATATTAGACTGTATTTTTACATTGATGTGTAGGGGTATTTACTGTCATTTGCTCTGGCTATTTCTTTAAAAAAAAATCTGAAGTGATCTGAATCCCTCGAAGTCAATCATCAAGTTATGTGGACTATTTTCTTGCTATTGAACTATATTTGAGACTGCAGAATGTGTTTGCGTAAATCTTGATTTATCTATGCCTATTAAAGGTTAATAAAAATAAAGAATCAAGGATACATTGTACACAGACTGTACATGTAGCTTGTGAACAGGGCTAAAATCAGCAGGAAAAGGGTTAAGCACACTCCCTCCCTGTCCTTTTCTGCTCACAGTTGCCATTTTTGAACCTATTTTCACCATTTTCCTAGAACATATGTGCATGTTTATAGAATACACCCCCTTTTATTCCCTTCTCCTCAACCCTACTACGTATCAGCCAGTACTAATCTTCCAAATTTCTCTAGTCCTGTGGAACTATTTTGTTTTAAAAATACATGTCCCACCAGGATTGGATATTCTTCAGCTAGAGCCAGTGGGATTCTCCTGTTAAAAACAGGGGGCGAAAATATTTACTTACTGGAAATGCTCCAGTCTGCTGTGGGGAATATAGAATTTCACTGTTCAGAAGTGGAAATCTATAGCAGTAGGAAGTGAAAAAAATGAAGAAGCAAATATAATACGCACCTCCCTTGCATTTTTCTTTCAGCCCTGAGGTCTCTTCCAGAGGCGTACCTAGGAAAAATGGAGCCCATAGACAAAAATCTGAATTTTCCACACACCCCACCCTACAGGCACTCAGGTCTACCACCCAGAGCCCAGGTCTACCTCCTGGAGCCCACGCCAGTGTCTAGTCTACTGCCTGGAGCTTGCGCCAGCGTCCAGGTCTATGTATGTCCAGGGACATGGGTTACTCCATGTCCCCATAGGTGGTACACCCCTGGTATTGTCCGCACATGCAGAATAATTCACTTTCAATCCACTTTCATAATTGTTTGCAAGTGGATTTTGCTGTTCCACACAGTAAAATCCAGTTTCAAAGTGCATTGAAAGTGGATTGAAAGTGCATTATTTTGCATGTGCGGAAGGGGCCTGAGATTCACTAGTCTTTTCACTCAGAGTTCCAGAAGCAAACACAGCACAGAAGAAACATGGCCAGCACCTACGATTGTCACTGCAGGGGCAGAAGTGCATCCGTCATCTATTATCGTCTAGGGAGGACCGAGACCTTCCATACAACTCTTTGTAATGGAGAGATCTCTCAGTGCCGTGTGCTCCATTTGGAAATTTCCAAACCACTTCTGGCAAATATCAGTCTTCCCGCCATCCTCTTTGTGTAGCTGATGAATGGATTCTGGAATGAAGACAGAGGCCTCCGGTAACAGCGGGGGCTGCTAAAGGCAAGCCAAATCAGCCCAATCAGAACTATTTACGAGCTTTGATTAACTGGAAGAGCCATCTTTTGCAGCCCGCAGTAAATCCTATCCAGAGATCCAGAAATGCAGATGCTAGTTTAGTTCAGTATCAAATGGCAAGGGAAGGAGGGGTCTATCTGCTGAAATTGCCACCCAGGTATCTGGAGCCCTGAATCATGGGCACATCCCAATCTCTGGTGCCACATTCCTCCCCATGGTACACATATTTATCCCTGTGCAGGAGCAGTGAGGTTAACTTGGCAGCTGAGACTGGAACACTAGCAGCCACTTAGGTAGCACAGAGTGGTACTAGGTCATCAGTGATTCGAAAAGTTTAATATTATCCACTCGAACTATACTTTGGGCAATTATACACAGTACAGATAATATGTCCTGGGACATCTTTAAAAAAGCCCCTCCTCATTTTTTGTTCGGACACCACGGAGAAAAAGGGTGGCAGAGGAGAACGAGGCTCCCCCCCGCCATTTCCTCCCGCTTGCGTTTAAAACTCTCGGGCCCCACATTTTGAGGTGCTGCAGCGATTCTCCACGCCTGCTGCTTTTTGCTCAAGGTCTTCCTGGGGTATTTGCTCTGCAGGTTCTGCTGCTGGGCACCTTTCGAGGCTGAAAAGTGCATGGTTGTACTCAGCTCGTCCTGCCCACTTTTCCCTTTTACAATTTTTTCAATGAGCTATCTTCAGAGCTTCACAGACACGATATGAAAATCAGCATGGACAAAAAGATGTTAGTATTCTGTTCCATAAAAAGATGTTAGTAGATTGTGTATTCCTCCTCCACAGAACATGCTGGACCTTCTTTGTTGTGGAATACTCCGCCAGGGTCCTAGTGCCTACCCCACCCTGATCCCCCATCTATTTGAAAGTTGGATGATAATCATTCAATGAACTCTAAATGCTCTTGTATCAAAGTACCATGTTCAATAATGCACAAAATAATGGTTTTGGCAAAGGCAAAGATGAATGATAATTCTCATATTCTCTCAGGACTGTATTCTAATACAGAAGCCTACAGTTTTCTTGACCATTGCCCCTCAACTGACCATCCTAACATCTTTATCTGAGACAGAGTATAGTAACCACTCTTTGAGATCTAAGGAAAGAGAAGGACCTTTGTATCCCTGAGATCCTTTAAGATCCCAGGTTTGGACTTGAGATCTTCTGCATGCAAAGTGCATGCTGTACCACTCATCTGTGCTACTTTTGTATGAATACTTTTGATATAAATTTATAGCTACATCCCTAGTATTTTTCCTTTGCTCTAGTAGTGTAGATGTGAGAAAAAATTACACACCGGTTGGGTTGGCGGATTTCTTTTTTAACATTTTTTTTCAATTTCATTTCCTCCTGGGATCTTCAATTTGCCTCAAATCTACAAGCTACCTGCAAACGAAATGTGGTGAAAACATACACACACATCAGCTGTCTGACCACCTGACTATTCACACCATTCTTTAAAAAGATACCTTTGAAGGTTATTCTCTGCCTGACTCATGGAAATCCTGTACCTCAATAATGATATTAGAAAGAATCGCTGAGATGGCATTATCTGCCAAAAAATTGCATTAGTGCATTAGCATGCAAGATCTTGTCAATTTATGAAACAGACACACACACACACACACACACACACACACACACACACACACACACACACACACACACACACACACACACACACACACACACACACACACACACTCACACACTGCCTTCATTGGTTATCTGCATCTCTTCCCTCATCCCGCTACAAACAGAGGTACCACCAGGGCTGTACCAAATGTTCCCTAATTTTAATTTTTTGCCTTGAAATAAGCACATTCAGTTAAACCACAGAGATGTCTTCCATATAGAAGTGGTTTTTCTTTCTTTAGATCACTGCCAACGCAGCTCTCAACAGTATTCTTTGAGTGTGGGGATTCCACACGTTGGGTAGCACTGCACACTTTTCTCTTGTGTGATGTGATGCTTCCATTAGTCACGTATCAACTTGACACCCACCCCCCACCCTTTTTTTGTGCACATATGTTGCGATATACTGGAATAGTCTCACTAGGAAACCACACAAAGGAATACTCCCTTTCCCCATTCAAGGAATACCCATTCATGTCATATCTGATTGGCCCATTGGTCTGAAAACCATGAAGTTAATGGTTAAGTCTTTTTTTGTGGTATATATTTAAAAATTTGGGTTTGTACAGTGGTGCCACTTCAGAGCGAGTGTCATCAACAACATCAGATGAACCCTCAGTGAGGCTTTCCCCACTGACAGAGTTGAACTGGTTTCTACCTAGGTTCGCCTCAGTGAATCCCCACTGCCACCAAGCTCAACATTGTTTTGTCTCAGTTCCCCCCCCCCCTCAGAACTGCAACATCCTTGTCGCAGTTATGAACTACACTTTTCTGCCGGAACAAGGTCGATACCGCTTTGAAGCTTTGAAGTGGGGAAGCATCGAAACGACACCTCATTCGTTCAACCAATCACAAGCCGCTTTTGTGGCATGTGCAGAACGGGAGAGCTGTGGCGGGCAGAAAGCGCACGTAACTGTAAATAGTAAACTGTAAAAAAAAGAAGAACACTCCCATTTCCCGCTATAACACAAGCGCCAGTCGTGATCGAGGAGCGAAACAGGCACCAAAATGAACCCGTCCACTTAGCTCGGTTCTGGGGGCCAACTCAGTTGCTGTGGGGACAGCCTGGAATAGCCCTCCACTGAAGGGAACCGAGTCGACCTTAGCTCCCTTCTGTAGTGGGGAAAGCCCCAGTGTGGGCAAAGAAGAAGAAAAATGGTTCTGGGAAGAACAGCGTGAAAGGAAAGACCATCATGAGTACTAAACATTATAAAAACCAGGAAGGGCTTTTTAATGAAAGCAAATGCCACAAGAAGTACAAATGTTTCAGGATGGAGTGTATATTGTGGTTAAGGGCATGTGAGCTAAGAAGCAGATTCCCTTGAGTGGAGCTCAGAAAAACCCTTCAGCCGAATTTGTGTCTTCAGAACAAGAAAATAAAGGGTTTTTGTGCCTGGCACGCCTCCAGCTGAATTCAGCTTGAGACCAATCCTGAGCCTAAACATTTTTACTCAGATTTTTCATAACAGACCCTTCACCCCTCCAGGGCCATGAGACTCCATCAGGCAAAGGCCGCCAGGTAAGGACCTGCTCATGATAACCAAGTAATAATTATTCATTCTACACTCCTCGTCAAGATGTTTCACATCCTGCACAAATGTCAGGTTATATGTATCTCCCCTGCTCTTTGGAAATCTAGCACAGGGATAGTTGGGACAATTGATTTGGTCCTGTGTAGAAGGAGAAGAGGGAGTAAGACAGGGACATCCTTGCCCAGATGAGCCAATCAGAGGCGTATCTAGGGAAAAATCTGAGTTTACCCTGCCCCCCAAATTTTAGTAACAGGTTCCCATGGTGGTGGGATTCAAACTATGGCGCAGCGCCAATGGGGCTGGGTGGGACACGACGGGGGCATGGCGGGGCATTCCGGGGGACGGGGCATTCCTGGGCGGGGCTGTGGCAAGGACGCAGCCACTGCGCCAGTCCTTGGGCGGGAAACGAATGCACGCAGGCGCAGGCTGCCACGCATGCCGGTGCACCTCCTGCTAGACTGCTTCAAGTTCTGCGCGCTACTGCTGAGAGGAGGGGCGTAACTAAGGCAAAAATCACGTGGCAAAATCACCAATTAGTAACCCCCTCTCGGCACACACAAATAATTAGTAACCTACTCTCGGGAACCTGTGAGAACCTGCTGGATCCCACCTCTGCCCCCACCCCTTACATACGGGCCAGTCTCTTGAAATCCTTCCCGAACATCAAGCTGGGGTCCTAGAAGCATATTGGGATGTTTACTTCTGGGATGGTGCTGGGACCTCACCTACTCCTTGCCCAAGGCCTGCTTTTTCATCTAGTGAGGAGGGGGCTGAGACTTGGTCTGTGCCAATAGGTGACAAATGGGAGGGGATTGCAACGCAAAGCTGCCTGCTGGCTTGGTTTCTCATGCCTCTGTCACGATCCTATGCAGATTGGTCTCTCATGCCTCTGACAGATCCTGTACTTGTGCTATCGTCATGCTTGCCCTGTAAAATGGGCTACAGAGCGGGGCAGGGGAGTATCCTGGCGTTCAGAAAAAGCTGCCAGATACAAATGGTTTGCTTGGGATTTTGGTGGGGCCTAGACTATGTTTCTTTGCACGGAGCAATTTTCTCCCCCTTGGTCTCGGCTGCTTTATTGTATTTCTATTGAACTGTTTGTGAACGTTGTGAGCCCCTGCGCAGGGGAAACGAATAAATACCATGTCCGGAATCCTGAGGATTGCTAATACAGTCTCCATCACTGATGGTTCTACGAGTTAGGTTGCAATCCTACACTCCCCGCCCCACAAACATCTTTTAAAAAATGCTAACCACATTGTCAATACTTCTGTATAATTCTGCAAAAGAATGTCAGCACCAACAGGTTAAAGAGAAAACCTTGTGTGTAAACAACCCCCTCCTTCCCCGTAACCCCCTCTTGTTTGTTTCTTCCTGCCTTGCAAATACTGTTGTTATCTCAGCCCGGATTCTCCACCCCCCCGCTTCCCTTCTGTACGGCTTTTGATTCCCCCCTCCTCTCTTTCATCACTGTTGCTTGTAAATCTTTCCCCTGGTAGAGATTAGAGTAGGAATGAGTGATAGACGCTGTCAGTAACAGGAGCTAATTTTACCCCTGATAACAGTGCTGTGATTTATACAGGCTTCACGCCGGCTGATACAGATGTACATCTAGAGGCCCTTCTTCCTGCTCACACAGAGGCTGGAGATGCATCTCGTCGGAGAAAATGGGATTTTAGTTATTGATGGAGGCGGGAACTAATGAGCATTAAACTGCTGCTAGGGAAACAATGTACTGTTTCGTAGCTCCCCCTTCCCCAAGCAGCAGGAGGTTCCGGGGGCATCCTTCTAGGGGGGTCACCCCCCTTCTGAGGAGGGGCTACTGGAGACTCACTGGTGTTTTTGCAACAGGGGTTTCAAAATGTAAACATCCAGCAGTGACGGGAAGGCAGGAATTCTGAGAAATGATGCTAATCTTCAGCGCAGTGTCCCTAAAGCAGGGGTCTTCAAACTATGGCCCTCCAGATGTTCTTGGACTACAATTCCCATCAAACCCTGCCATCATGGCCAAGTGGTAGGGCTCATGGGAATTGTAGTCTATGAACATCTGGAGGGCCATAGTTTGAAGACCCCTGCCCTAAAGCAATAGCCTTCCCTGGACAGACACCTTCATCCTTGGACCGAGGCAGTCTTGAAGGCAACGGCATATCTAAAGGGGGCAGAAGACCCAGGTGCCACTTGCCTGGGTCACATGGAGGACATTTTGGCCACCTGTCCCTCCCTCTTGTGCCCAGCCCCTGGTTGAACTTCCCCCACTGTGCCCGCCATTAAAAATACAACAGACATTTCCTCAGAACAAGTGGCACCGAGGTTGGCAACACATTGTAGGTGGAGACAAAGCCAGGAACTGTCACTTCCCCCTCTGCCCCTTACCTGAACTTCTATGTGCAGAGAGCCAGTGTGGTGTAGCAGTTAAGAGCAGGTGCACTCTAATCTGGAGAACTGGGTTTGATTCCCTGCTCTGCCACTTGAGCTGTGGAGGCTTATCTGAGGAACCAGATTAGCTTGTACACTCCAACACATGCCAGCTGGGTGACCTTGGGCGAGTCGCAGTTCTTCGGAGCTCTCTCAGCCCCATTCACCTCACAGGGTGTTTGTTGTGGGGGGAGGGAAAAGCCCCTTTGAGTCTCCTTACAGGAGAGAAAGGGGGGATATAAATCCAACTCTTCTTCTTCTTCTTCTTCTTCTTCTTCTTCTTCTTCTTCTTCTTCTTCTTCTTCTTCTTCTTCTTCTTCTTCTTCTTCTTCTTCTTCTTCTTCTTCTTCTTCTTCTTCTTCTTCTTCTTCTTCTTCTATGTGTACCAAACTCTTTGTTTTCATGGGAGACTTTCCTTCTGCTATTTACCACACAAATGCACTTGGCCTGTGCTCCGGCTCTCGCTTCCTACCACAATATTTGGACACCTGTTGTTGGCAATTGAATGAATCCATAAAGGGCCGCTTGCTTCAGTGCTATCTGCTTTCTGCTCCAGGCACAGCAGGAACCGGACCCCCTTTCTGGAGGTATTTCAGGTATGGCGAGACTTCTCGGAACTGTTATTAGTTAGCAAGGCTGGGGGGGCGTAATTGCGTTGAGATAGAGCACAGCTGCTCCAGCTCTCTTTCATTACAGGCTCTGTGCAGCTGACTTCCTTTGATTGTGGATGATTTTCTCAATTACTGCCGGGGAAGAATAGGGCTTGAGTCGACTATATGCCAGCAGCCGGGCCCAAGCTTTCTGGTGCTCCCTGAACACTCTGCACAATGGACCTGGGAAGATGAACAGATATAAAATATCACCCACCCTTCCCTGGCCTCTACCAAAGCCAGGACTTTTACTGCCCTGGCCCCCGTCTGGTGGAACGCTCTCCCTCCAGCACTCAGGGCCCTGTGGGACCTTGGACAGTTCTGCAGGGCCTGTAAAATGGAGTTGTTTCACCAGATCTTTTTTTTTGGGGGGGGGGGGGGCTGGTCGCTGATTGCCTCCCCCGCCATCCCTGTCACACCACCATAACTGGTTATAACTAGAAGAAGAAGAAGAGTTTGGATTTAAATCCCCCCTTTCTCTCCTGCAGGAGACTCAAAGGGGCTTACAATCTCCTTGCCCTTCCCCCCTCACAACAAACACCCTGTGAGGTAGGTGGGGCTGAGAGAGCTCCGAGAAGCTGTGACTAGCCCAAGGTCACCCAGCTGGTGTGTGTGGGAGTGTACAGGCTAATCTGAATCCCCCAGATAAGCCTCCACAGCTCAGGCGGCAGAGCTGGGAATCAAACCCGGTTCCTCCAGATTAGATACACGAGCTCTTAACCTCCTACGCCACCGCTGCTCCTATATTGCATCCAGTCCCTTCCCAGGGGATAGGAAGTTCTTGAATTGCCATCTGACATTAGGTCTTTTTGTTTTGTTCTGATGTCGTATTTGATTATTTCGGTTTTAATTATTTTATTGTAACTATGTTTTCATGTATTGGCGAAGGCTTTCACGGCTGGATTCAACTGGTTGCTGTGAGCTTTCCAGGCTGTGTGGCCGTGGTCCGGTAGATCTTGTTCCTAATGTTTTGCTTGCATCTGTAACTGGCATCTGCAGAGGTGTATTGCAGACAGAAGTCTGTTACGTGTAATGAGAATTGGAATGTATACTTGGCCAACCTTTCTTTTCCTTGCCAATAGCAAAATAGTATACATTTCCCATCGGAACTATAACTTAATTTTGATCTCAGTTGGCAGGATCTCAGGCTAATTAGAACCAAGAGCCTGTTTCCCTCCCTTCTTCTGTTTCCTTAATGTACACAACCTGTATTCATCGGAAGCTAAATCCCTTCTTGCACTTTGCCTGCCATTAAGTTCTCTTTGCCGGGCAGCCTTCCTTGGGCAAGTAATTAAATAGGACCCCAGTTCTTTTAATTACCATTTGCTCCTCAGTACATGATCATGTACAAAGGTGACATGAAGGGCATAGAAATACCCACTGGGGTGAACTACAAATCCCTCGGCCACAAATTGCATGAAGATGCAAAAGAGCATGACTTACAGCGTATACAATGATGGGAGCTGTCCAAGGAGAATTGCTTCAGGAGAGCAGGAAATGTCCTGGTGGCAGCAACGGTTGTTATACTGAATGGCTTCATAATACAGAGCTTTGAGGGGTGTCTCAGGGTTGGCTCATTTTTACAAGTTGTTTCACTATTGGTATTTATGGTTTTTTAATGATGATTGATGTTGCATTTGTTCTTGCTTTGGGAGCTGCCTTGATCAGGTATCTTGTGAGGCACCGTGTAAGTGTTCTAAACAAATGACCTCCAGAAGGTAGCAGGACACACTATCATAAAGGAGAAGAGGAAGATTTTGGATTTATATCCCTCCTTTCTCTCCTGTAGGAGACTCAAAGGGGCTTACAATCTCCTTTCCCTCCCCCCCCCCACAACAAACACCCTGTGTGTTGGGTGGGGCTGAGAGAGCTCTGAAGAACTGTGACTTGGCCAAGGTCACCCAGCTGGCATGCGTTGGAGTTCCCAAGCTAATCTAATTCACCAGATAAGCCTCCACAGCTCATGTGGCAGAGTGGGGAATCAAACCAGATTAGGGTGTACCTGCTCTTAACCACTACACCACACTGGTTCTCTGGTAGAACACATCAAGCTGCTTTGAATTGAATCCAACCCTTGGTCCCTCAAGTTAATTATTGTCTACTTATGGCTGGCAGCAGCTCTCCAAAGTCTCAAGTGGAAGTCTTGCATATCACCTGCTAATCGCCCAGGCTGTGATGATAAGATGGTTCCAAAATTATAGTAATCATTGTATATCTACTGCCAACACCTGATAGTACAGATTTAAATTGGCCCTAGTCCCATCTGACTTCATATATGGATGGCTTGTCTTTGGCCCTGAAGACCGCCAATATTGTCCTGGCAGGAGACTAAGGCCAGAATGGGTAGCAATGAAATAGGAATCCGTAACGCTGCAAATGAAGACCTCGACTTCTCACCTCGGCATTCCTCCTTACCCAGGAGTTCCAAAGATAAGCTAATCAATATGGCAGGTATTAATCTATTTAAACCATGTGTACATTTCAACATGATTGTGTTAAATGGTCTGCATAGATTTAATAATTCTGATGAGCATTCCACCCCTCTTTCAGAGGGGTTGCTCTGCACTTGATTATATTTTGGCACCAGCTGAGTATGCAAACTGTGTTAAGGATTTCCGTTTAGAATCTAATTTTTAAGTGATTGTCTTTCTCTGTCAATTCACTTCAGTCCTCTAGAATCTAATATACCACGTTGGATGAATAGTGCTGATTTGAGCATGCAGCTCCCCATCTCTGGGGAGGCTGCAGTGGCCTGCGGCTGACCCCCTCCATCGGGGCAAGTGCTCCAGGGAGGGAAAATTCACCAGCACAGCCACCCACCACTCCCAGGGGCTGATTTGCCCGCTCTGGAAGGGGCACAGGGCCTTCTAAGTGGTAGTCCTCCATTTATGTGATGCCTTCCTCATGGGTGATTGCCTAAGTTTGAGCTTGTCTAGCTCTAACTCCTACTGTACTCCCAAACCTTTGGCACTTTGTATGCATATGTATGAGTTCAGGATGTTTTTTTTAATTTCTTGTCACTGCTGCTTTAACTTGAAGAGTCCCTCTTTTAGTGTTATCTGTCCCTTCACACCTGTGATTCTTCAGATTTATGCCATTTTCAGTTTCTCTGTACCAATTTCCACCCCTTTAGAAATGTTCTACATTATATGTCAATAAATGGTTGCATATGTATCATACAAGTAAGTGACATGCATTGTACATATAAAAAACCTGTAAAGTGCACATAAAAACAGTATGCTATACACGTACAATAGAAACAAATCTACAAAACCAACAGGGAAAAGTATAGAACCAAAATTGTTAACTTGAAGTAAAAACCAATGTGAAAGGAAAAGGGGGAACATTTTGCATATCCTGTGTAGGTGTGTGTGTGTACGTGTACATATTTATTTATTTTATTAGAAGTATTTAAACCCCATCTTCCTATAGCCATATTCAAGGCAGCTTACACAATTCAATAAAATACAGTATACAATAGCAATAAAACAAAAAACAACGAAACCGAATAAAATAAAATACACTAAAATCATACCATACTATATAAACGGTGACTAAAATTCACCTGTAAAACCTAAAACATTATTTGCTGAGCATGGTGTAGTGGTTAAGAGCAGGTGGATTCTAATCTGGAGAACCAGGTTTGATTCCCCACTCCTCCACCTGAGTGACAGAGGCTTATCTGGTGGACCAGATATGTTTCCACACTCCTACATTCCTGCTGGGTTACCTTGGGCTAGTCACAGTTTTTCGGAACTCTCTCAGCCCCATCTACCTCACAAGGTGTCTGTTGTGGGAAGAGAAAGGGGAAGGAGCTTGTAAGATACCTTGAGTCTCCTTACAGGAGAGAAAGGTGGGGTATAAATCCAAATGCCTCCTCCTCCTCCTCCTCCTCCTCCTTCTCCTCCTCCTCCTCCTCCTCCCTTCTTCTTCTTCTTCTTCTTCTTCTTCTTCTTCTTCTTCTTCTTCTTCTTCTTCTTCTTCTTCTTCTTCTTCTTCTTCTTCTTCTTCTTCTTCTTCTTCTTCTTCTTCTTCTTCTTCTTCTTCTTCTTTCTAGATGTTAAAAGCTCCTCTAAATAAAAAATGTCTTTACCTAACGACAGAAGGAGAGCAAGGAAGGAGCATACCTGACTTCCACAGGAAGAGCGCTCCAAAGTCTGGGTGCTACCACCAAGAAGGCTCTCTCCCGGGTCCTTACCAGATGTATAGATGGGATGGAGACATAGCCTTCCAGGGATAATCTTAGCAACTGGGCAGATTTATATAGAAATAGGTGGTCCTTCAGGTAAACTGCCCCAATGCCGTGCGTTTGTAACCTCAGACTGTGGGTTCTATGGGGCAGTACTTGGAATGAGTTGCAACAACAATTTTTAAACCACAAAATGGTTTACTTTTCTTTACAATTTACACTTTTAAAACATCAACATTTAACGTTACAATTCAAGATCCTGTTCAGGTTGCATTTCAAGTCCTTCTATTTACAGTCTACTGATATTGCCAAGTCCAAATTCTTCTTTGCAAGTTGGCTGGCTCCTGAAGACTCCAAGGGCTTGATGAACAGGTTGCAACATGATGAAGGTCTCCAGGAGAACTCTCACCCATTACAACCACAAAAGAAAACCCTTAACAAGGTGTTAAGGGCTTATAGAAATCAAGGTCCGAGTCTGGTAGCCTTGTCTTCTGCAAAGAGCTCTTTCAGCCTTTCTGCTGCTCTGAGTCTCCACCCCCTTACTGGGTCAACCCATTCTGGGCCAATCCATTCTGGGCATGGGGGTTACACGTATATTTTTCCTCTGTGTGATTAGCTTGAACCATGAATTGTGCTTGCAATTTAATGGACGAGGATTGTTGCTGATGCTGCTGATTTGTTTATTCCTGATTTTATACTTGGAAACTATTCTGGAAATTGCCTCAGAAGCTCTGCCTCAGAATGGTGCAATATCCGTCTTCTGCATAAACGAGTCCATAAATAAATATAACCAGCGGGCACAGGGAAATCCCAGAACAGCACTGACTGACTGACTGACTGACTGGGGAAATCGGATCGCAGGAGGCGATATTAGCTGGGTTGACTTACAGGGTAGAGGCCTGCCCATTCTATAAGCTGATTGAAAATATATGCATTTCTTTTTGCGGGTACGTGCCTTTAATTTTAATCCAGGAAAAATGCCGCCGCGCCTCTAGTACGGAAAGCTTGGGAAATGACGGTGTATCTAATATTCAGATTTCCCCGTAGGCCAGAATCAGAGGTCAGTGAAATAAAAGAAGGCCTGTTACCTCTCATGTCACTCGCTCCAGGCAGCATCTAAGTGAAAGGAGTTGATATCCCAGATGCTTACATCTAATATAAAGTGATAGGGGAGGCTCTGTTGTCAACATGCCGGCTCGATTCAATCAAACACTGGGGAAGTAGCAAACAGGGTCAGACTCCATAAGCGGAAGAAGTGCGTAGTGCCCTTCTTGGTGGGCTGTACCACTTTAGACTCCCTCCCCCTCTCTCTGTGTGTTGACAGGGGAAGGATTTATGTCTGATTGCTTACCTTTGGGGAAAATATCACTGCAGACAGAAAGCTAGCAGGTTTACCTGTTTGGCTAGTTTTCTAAGGGCAAGTAACTGTAACCTCAGTTTATGGGTTCAGTGGGGCAGAACTTGGATGGAGTTTTGCAGCAACTAAAATTTTAAACAAGATTGTTTACTTTTCCTTAACATATAACGCTCATCAAGTATTAACATTTAACATAACAATTCAAGGTCCTGTTTAAGTTTCATTTCACGTCCCTCTAATTACAATAATGCCAAGCCCA
The DNA here is from genome assembly GCF_021028975.2 of Sphaerodactylus townsendi. Lineage (NCBI taxonomy): Eukaryota > Metazoa > Chordata > Lepidosauria > Squamata > Sphaerodactylidae > Sphaerodactylus > Sphaerodactylus townsendi. Next base: position 47,651,419 of record NC_059437.1, read on the forward strand.
TTTCTTCCTGCAAGTGGGTGGCTCCAGAGGCTTGATGTACTGGATTTGAGATAATGAAGGTCCCCAAAAGAACTCTCACCAATTACTCACAAAAAGCCATTTGCTGAAGTTCCCCCCCCCCCCCAGACGTTTGCTCTGCAGGCTGCTCTGCTTGGTGCCTTTTCAGCTCAAAAAGTACATGGTTGTTCTCAGGCCATCCTTCCGATTCTGGCAATATATAGTTTCCCCCTTTTTAAAATTTCGATGAGCTGTCTTCAAAGACACGCAGACACGATTTCAGAATCCATGCTGATTTTCATATCGTGCCTGTATGTCTTCGAAGATAGCTCATTGAAAATAAAAAAGGGAAAACTATATATTGCCGCAGGACCAGCTGAGTACAACTAAGTATTTTTTCAGTTGAAAAGGCACCCAGCAGCGGAGCCTGCAGAGCGAACATGCCAGGGAAACCTTCAGCAAATGGCTGGAGGCGTGAAGAATCCCTGCAAAACCATAAAATGTGGGGTATGGACAGTAGAGGAAACTGATGAGAGAACTTTAACAATTGGGCAGGAAAAAATAAGACATCTCCTCAACTTCTGAGCTTCACACAGAAAGCAGGGGTCGACTTGGAGACAACTTCAGGGGAAATGTCCATATTCTAGCAACTTCAAAAAAAAAGATACCTTGAGCTAAAATAAGCCATCCTGAGGATAAAAAAGATATCTGGAATTCCTCCCCAAAATTCCTCCCCCCCCATCCTAAGGATGTCTTTTTTGTGCTGTGCAGAAAGAGCCATCATTTGTACAACAGTTCAGAGGGCAAAACCTGAAAGTTCTCTCGTATATTGGCCTCATCCTGGGTTGACCTACCTTCTGAATTTCATCCTGCCCCATAGCTTCTTTGGGTCATGTTGCCCTTTTTTTGAGGGGGCAGGTCTCTTTGGGACAATTACTAGGGCCAAGGTCTTGGATGCTGTTGCTACTCCCCTCACAATTCAGAGCCGTCTCTTATTCTCCCTTCATGCCTTTGTGAAGGCCAAGACGACATTGCTCCAAGCCACGCTTTCTCAACGCTTCCACTTGGCACAACTATGGCAGTTTCTTTTGCTGCATACATAATCGGGGCGGTGGAGGGGGGGAGAGAGTCTCATAAAACTGCATTACAGATGGCGTGGTTACTTTCTGCTTGTTTACTAACTGGCTCGTGTGCTTCTGGAATGGATGATTCATCCAGAGAAGGGGATGCTGAATCCATGGAAGATTCCAAGCAGGCTAGTGGTACTTGTTTTTTTTTTTGAGCCGAATCAAAAAGTGGCGCCAGGAACCAGAGATGAGTTTAATTCTGCCATCATCTAGAGCTGCCAGCTTTGGCATCAGGCACTGTAGCCGAGCCTTTACAAGCAGCTTGATGTGCATTCATTAAGAAGAGATAAAATATCATATTTGCCTTTGAGCGGGGGGGGGGCATGGCTCGGTTTCAGCTTGGCATCCAGACGTTCCTGGGTTTGATCAAGAACATCTCAAGGTGGAAGTGTGCTGGAAAATACACAGGGACCTGAGGAGTTACTGCCCGGTTAGAGCAGGCAATGCTGAGCTATAGGGGCCAACTCATTTGCCATTTTTATGACACTATGGACCTACTTGCAAGAGACAATATGGCTCTGTGGTAGGATCAGAGGTGGGATCCAGCAGGTTCTCACAGGTTCCCAAGAGTAGGTTACTAATTATTTGTGTGTGCCGAGAGGGGGTTACTAATTGGTGATTTTGCCACGTGATTTTTGCCTTAGTTACGCCCCTCCTCTCAGCAGTAGCGTGCAGAACTTGAAGCATTCTAGCAGGAGGTGCACTGGTGTGCGTGGCAGCCTGCGCCTGCATGCATTCGTTTCCAAGGACCGGTGCAGTGGCTGTGTCCTTGCCACAGCCCTGCCCAGGATTGCCCAGCCACGCCCCTGTCGTGCCCCGCCCAGCCCCATTGGCCCTACGCCACAGTTTGAATCCCACCACCATGGGAACCTGTTACTAAAATTTTTGGATCCCCCCACTGGGTAGGATCCCCCCTCCCTGGTTCTCATAAAGTGTGGGAGTGGAAAGGGGAGTTTGGGAGTCTAGCATCCCAAGGACAGTGCAGTGATAGAGGTGCATCTAGTTTGGCTACAGTTGCAAGCATCAAAGGAAAATGAAAAAGCAGGAATATCAGAGGTGAAGAAAGACAGCTTCCCCTCTCCCCACAGGCAGGTGTGAGTCCTTGCACCTTAGTCCCATTCATCCATCGATGTCAGACTCCATCCTGACAGCGTGGACAAACATCACGGCACAGGGGAGAACTGAAAACGTTCCACAAACATTTTAGGAGATTTGTGCGGAAAGGTCCGTTACTAGGCAGACAGCTATGATCTGAGTCAGGTTAAGGCGGCTTCGTCGGAGTTCATCTCTATGCTTTGAAAGCGTCACTTGTTTATCCCTGCAGCTTGTTAATGGCCCATGAGCCGGCCAGGCGGTTCACCCTCTCATTTTTATTACATGCAGCCTTTCTCCTCTGCCCCCTTCTCTCCCCGTCTCTCCCCTCTCCGGGAGGGGCCTTGCCAAGGCCACATGGGGTTAATAAAAGAGCAGAGGCTTCCATTTGATGGCTCTGTGGTTTATGGCTGGGAGGGACTTTTATTGACGTGTGGGCCGTGTAAAAGCCGAGTGCCGGAATGAAGTCGAAATGAGCTGCTGACTGCAGTTTACCTGCTGTTGTGTCTGGGAGCCAAAGGAGCCAGGGAGGCATTCGTCAGCTGGGCTTTCTGCTGGGTAATAAAAATAAATAAGGAGTGGGAGTTGGAGCTGTCTGCTGGCTTAGTTTCTTGCAGGGGGTCATGGGCCACAAGTGAAGAAACCCCCAAACTTCCCGTGCATCTGCCTCGCAATGCTTGGGAGGTGGCAGGACTCAGTAATAGGACTTCTGGCTGGCCTGTTTAAGGTTCCTGCAGCAATTCCAAAATACTTCAATTTGCCCAAGATTTTCCTCTGCACCTGCCTCTTCCTGCCTCTAGCGCTGTACAGCATCGGGCGACCAGCAGCGCTAGAGGCGGGATGAGGTGGGCGCAGAGGCCACCAGGTCAGTCCCGGGAGCAGCAAAAGTTCTGCTGGGCCAGAGCAGGAGGCTGATGGGGCAGTGGTGGGATCCAAAAATTTTAGTAACAGGTTCCCATGGTGGTGGGATTCAAACAGTGGCGTAGCGCCAATGGGGCTGGGCGGGGTACGACGGGGGCGTGGCCGGGCATTCCGAGGGCGGGGCATTAATAATTTCTCTGTTACTGTAAAAAACTCTTACTGTAAAAAAAAAGTTCCTAATTTCCAGCTGGTATCTTTCTGTCCATAATTTAAACTCATTATAGCAAGTCCTATCGTCTACCGCCAACAGAAACAACTACTTCTCCTCTAATTGACTGCCTGTCAAATACTTAATACTTTCAAATACTTAATTTTGTTTCTAGAAATCAAAAGAAGGATACTTTCCTTAAACAAGGAACTTTACCATATTTCTAAAACATGTTTTTAAAACAGCCCAACCAGGAGAATTATCCCATTTTCTACCTTCACTAACCAGCCACATAGGAAATAACAGGACTTTATGATTTTTGGACCTAATGGAATTTCTAATGGAAAAGCAGACCCAATTAGTAACCCCCTCTCGGCACACACAAATAATTAGTAACCCACTCTCGGGAACTGGTGAGAACCTGCTGGATCCCACCTCTGTGATGGGGGCTCAACCACTGCTCCCCACCCAGGCTGGTCTCCCAGACCCCCGGTGGTGTGCAGGGAGCCAGGCTGCTATAAGTGGGGGGGGGGGCTGTCGGTGGGGGCGGGGCTGTCGATGGAGTGGTGTGAGGGCAATTTTGAGCTCTACATGTGAGCACATGAGTGGTGCCCGGGGACATGTGACCACACGTGTCCCTCTGGCAGATACGCCACTGGTTGGAGGTATGATCTAAACTGGGGCTATCATACTTTGGTCACATTATGAGAAGATAAGAGCACTGGAAAAGACAATAATGCTAGGAAAAAAGGAAGACTCAACATGTGGTGGATTGACTCAATCAAGGAAGCCATGGCTCTCAACTGGCAAGATCAAGACTGTTAACGATAGGACATTTTGAAGGACATTAATTCATGGGGGTGCCCTAAGTCACAAGCAACTTGATGGCATATTACAACACCCACATGGCCTAGATAAGATGGCGCCTGATTATGGCTTTCATTTCCTACTCTAATTTGCCTGGAATCTATGTTGTCACTTTTCGGGAAATCCACAAATCTAGTCTTCAGAGGCATGATTGGGTCATTTGGTCCTTGAAAATCTGAGGAGAAATTTGGATGAGGATGCATCCCAAATTCCACAGGAAATTAGTGATCCGATGTGATGAACCAGCATTCCATTACACCCCAGATGAAGATCTCTGCTGAACTATAGGATGGACTTAGCAATAACAATTGTATTGGCTGCATTTGAAAGTGAGAAGGGTTAAAAATATCTGTGTCAGCGCTGCTGGGTGTGACATTTGTATTACGACCCACTGAAGGACTGCGCTATGATACAAGCGACACATTCCTTGGAGATATGATTTGTCCTCTGATATCTGTATATTCTGTGCGCCCCACTCTCCCTCTTGGAAATAACATGGCACTCTCAGAAAGAGGTTATATTTTCAGAAGCTAGTTGTTATTTGGCTCCACTCCCTCGGGGCGAAGAATTTAGCCGAAGTGGATTTTTATCAGTGCTTTATTTCTTCATAAAACATCCGCGGTTGCCCTTTTTATAGATAACAAAGCTGCTATCGGACGACCAACCATCACCCCTCTCAACAGGCAATGTTGCGTGGGGAAAGGAAGGCAGTGGTTATGAGTGAGGGGAGGGAGAGACAGAGCTGTAGCTCGTTCCAGAGCTGATTTGATGGCAGCTTTGTTTGCTTATGTATTTATGTATTTCAAAGATTTCTCTCAGACATCTTCACCACTTAGGGTTTCCACACAGTTTCTTTCAACAAGCTTTTTCCCCCTATTCCCAGCAGTTGTGGGCCCCATATGTCAATCTTTCATTCCAAGAGGAGTCTTACATTAGAAGAAGAGTTTGGATTTATATCCCCCTTTTCTCTCCTGTAAGGCTTTCCCTCCCTCCGACAACAAACACCCTGTGAGGTGGGTGGGGCTGAGAGAGCTCTGAACAACTGTCACTCAGGTGGCATGTGTTGGAGTGCATGAGCTAATCTGGTTCACCAGATAAGCCTCCACAGCTTAAGAGGCAGAGCGGGGAAACAAACCCGGTTCTCCAGATTAGAGTGCACCTTCTCTTAACCACTACACCATGCTGGCTGGTGTAGACACCATTAGGCCTGGTGTCTATGCCAGAGGGGTATACCAGATGGTTGATGTCCTTTGGTATTGCCTTCCAGCCCTTTGAAGCAACATAGAGGGTTTTTGTCCACAGACACCAGGGTAGATGGCAATTAGGGTAGATGGCAACCAGGGGCGGGACTATGTAGATTTTCCCTCCTTCCATACTGATGTTGTTCATTCATGAGTTTAAAGCATTCTACACATGATCAGAGTCACACATTTACAAAGTCAAGTTGCAGCAAGATGGTTTGCAGGGATTAGTAAAAACAGATACCAGGATACATGGAATTGGGCATCCATTTTTTTTGTTCTTGAACCTCCCCACTATCATTCCTCCACCTACTTCAGAAGCAACTTCTCTAATACAAACAATAGAGTGAACCCCAAAATATAGGGCTGCCAACTTCCAGGGGGTTGCTGGAGGTCTGGGATTGCAACTGATCTCTAGGCAACAAGATCACTTTTCCTGGCATTTAACAATGGCGCCACAGGTCGAAGACTGGAGAAAGAGAATGTACCATGTAATGGATGCAGATAATTTAACCTGCAAATTAAAAGATATTCCAGATAAATTTGAAAAGACATGGTTAAAATATGTAGATTATCTTCATTTCCTTTTGATGTGAATGAAACGAGATATCCCCACACATTTTTAGAAGGAAAAATAAGATGGAAATACAAAATGGATGTATAGTTTGCAAGTAGATAGATTTAAATTGCAATATGAAGTTGTTTTTCAGTACTTCATATGATTTTGTCCAGTTTTACTACAAAAGTAATAAGATAGTGATGTATTAGATATATGTAAAGTGATAAGATTATATATTTTTTCCTTGAGGGTAGGAATTCAGACATATTAAAGTCAATTACCGTGGTGGAAGTATTAATCACAATAATGGGTAGGAAGTAAGGCAGATTCCGCACGGGCTAAAAGCAGCAGTGTGAAAATGGTATAAAATGGTTTAAAGGGGTGTAAAAGGGTTTACACTGTTTTCACACCGTTTTCACACCACTCTTTTTGGCCTGTGAGGAATCCGCCTAAGAGAAGGCATGGACCTTGCCCACACTGAATTAAGTGTATCAGATATTAGTTATATAGCTTTATATTCTGATGTTGCAATTTTGAGATATTGCTTTATGAAAATTATTGACTGGATTTTTAATTTTAACAAAATAAAATTTAATTAAAAAAAAGACAGAGCAGAAGTGGGATCCAACCAGTTCTCACCACTTCTCTAGAAGTGGTTACTAATTTTTTCTGAGTGCAGAGAAGGGGTTACTAAAGCAACCTCCCTGCCCAATAGGGACTGGAGGTGCGTGTGTGCGGCGCCGCCACTGTTTGAATCTCACCACCATTGGAACCTGTTATTAAAATTTTGGGATCCCACCACTGAGACAGAGACAAGTGAAAAAGACGCAAAGGGCCCAAGGGGAAATGTGATAGAACACAGAAGATAAGAATGAATGCAGTCATGAAGGAGTTAACTGAATCACCTCAGCCATTTCTCATCTTCCTTGCAAGGCAATATGGATGGAAGGAGCAGCAGGAGCAGCAGCAGCAGAAGGCTCAGGAGCAGCAGGAGCAGAAGAAGGCCCTTGCTTTCACATCCTGCATGTGAGCTCCCAAAGGCACCTGGTGGGCCACTGCGAGTAGCAGAGTGCTGGACTAGATGGACTCTGGTCTGATCCAGCAGGCTAGTTCTTATGTTCTTACGAAGGTGCTTGCATATTTCCCCTAAGATTTCTACAATGAAAATTTACTGGCTTGTATCCTCCAACTTCACATTTTGAAGTTTGAAGCCTATCTCTAAGGAGGTCTCCTCTGATGTAAGTGGCTTTTCCACCAGACTGGAGAAAGGCTTCAGATTTTGCTGAACAGACAGGAAGGAATAAAAGCGAGGAATTCAGATGAGGGGCATTTTTCGAGGAGGCATTGCCCCCCCTATTCATATGGTTGCTAAACCACGTGGGGTCTGGAGAGCTCCTGGAATTACAACTGATTTGCAGACTATGGGGATCAGTTCCCCTGGAGAAATGGCTACTCCGGAGGGTGGGCTCTATTGCCTTATAATCTGTAGAGACCCCTCCCCTCACCAAACCCTGCCCTCTGGGGTTGAGTTCTGTATTGTATCTTTCAGCACCAGATATGGGGGTGGGAGGACACAATAGGCCGAGGCTTTGGCCTCGATGTCCTGCTTGTAGATTTTTCAGGGGCATCAAGTAGACCTTGTGGGACGCGAGATGCTGAACTACATGAATCATTTATTTATTCCAGAACTGAAAGCAATTTTCTAAATATCTGAACCAATGGCTCATTCCACACATGCAGAATAATGCACTTTCAAACGGCTTTCAATGCTCTTTGAAGCTGTGCGGAATAGCAAAATCCACTTGCAAACAGTTGTGAAAATGGTTAGAAAACTCATTAGTTTGCGTGTGCGGAAGGGGCCAATGTCTTTTTGAGAACTGCCACCTAGTTCTTTCTGCTGAAGAAGCCAGGAATTCAACCTTAAACATTAGGCATTTACCCTATCGCTAAGATAATTCCTGCTCTGTTTACTGTGCAACAAAATATTGCACAAATTAAACTCCTTCCCATTGGGTATTTTGAAGCCTTGCAATTAATCTTACAGACAGATGGGGAGGGGGGAAATTGGAAACTTGCATAGGCTTTGTGCATCTTTATAATATTTTGAAAAGCTATTTTGGGTGACAACAGCCAAAGGAAGCAATTTCATCCCAGGTTTGTTCTTGCTTGTGAGGCCCGTGGCATAAAAAATGCTCATCAGTTTTGACAGTCTCAGCTATTTAGTCGGGAGTGAGAAACTAAACAATGAATCACCTCTGAATGTTTACATTGTGACTCATTTCATCTACCCACCCTAACCTCTCCATGTTTCGTCTCTGCCTCGGTTTGATATGTATATATTGATATGGGATCTAGAACTTGTCACTTTTGCCCAGTAATATTGATGGATTTACTAGTAAGGCTGAGCAAAGAAAAATCTGGGCAAACCTTGTGATGCAACAAAAGGAAGTTTGGGGAGGCCAAAAATATCTCTCCAAAAAGTCTTCTAAAACCTTACCCCAGTTTTTATCATTTTGCCCAACAGATATTTTAGTGGAGAGAGAGAGAGAGAGAGAGAGAGAGAGAGAGAGAGAGAGAGAGAGAGAGAGGTTTTTTCTTGCTGGTGGTATGTTCCAGCCAATCAGGGATCGTAGTACTATGGCAGTGTTACAAAAATAATCAGGTTTTGAATAGTGATCACATCACAAAGTTATAGCAGAATGATGACCTGGAAAGGCAAAGCAAAGCAAAGCCTTTATTGGCATACATAGAATGATGACCTGCTGAGATCAAAATGGGGGAATTGCAGAAAGACAAGCTGGTGTACTAATGAGGAAGATTCTATAGGCTAATAGGCCAAAGCAGGTCAGGTCTCCATGAAAAGTTCTCTGTTTGGTTTGCTCATTGGTTCCGTAGAAGACAATAGTCTTCTTGCTGCCATTTTGGGCTTTCCTTCCCAATTGCTGAAATTTCCTCTCTGTTCGATTTTGACTCCATCAAATGAGGTATTAAAGAGCCTGTAATTAAATTTCAAGCTCCTATCAGGGCAGCCTCGATTCCCACCTCTGCTTTCCGGCACCCTTCTGCCCTGAGAGGCTCCACCCCTTCCTGGCTCATTCCATTCCTATCTAGGGGTTACACACTCTCTTGTCCCCATGGATGTGGCCAGCCAGTCACGTACTTAAGTTGCAGCAGACCGTAGTTTGTTGCTATGCCCAAATTAGCAAACGATGGTTTCCTTCCATATGGTTTCCTTCCTGGCTGGAACAGGGGTCTGCAACCTGCGGCTCTCCAGATGTTCATGGACTACAAATCTCATGAGATTTGTAGTCCACGAGATTTGTAGTCCATGAACATCTGGAGACCCACAGGTTGCAGACCCCTGGTCTAGGGGTTACATTTGAACAAGGCTGCAGGTTAAAAAAACAAGGGCGTTCACCTCTGGATCTGGCTAGCCTTGAACTTCCTTCAAAAAGGAGAAGGGCAGATTCTCAGTTGACTCATATGTTCCCCGGTTTCTTCCCCGCCTCAGATATCTAGAAGGCAATTGAAAAAGACTGAGAACTACCGTGAAGCCTAGGGAGCTACCCAGCTCAACCCCTGAAACCCATCAATCCTTGAACCCCCCCTCCCCCACCTCTCCATTCAGAACTGGCTTTTGCTTGATGCAGCAAGATTATTAGATGCAGCAAGATGTTAACTGGCTTGCTTGTCAGACTTGTACACAGCAGATGTATAAGTTCCCCCGAGGCGAGACAGGCCTGTTTTATGTCACACAATGCTGTGTCAACTGTGTTTCCAGCTAAGGAAAATAAGTTGTTATGGAGAAGGCCTGTTTCGCATGAAAAAAAAACTGTGCTGGAGAGCATAGAATAGCAACTTTTCATAAACGTTTCCTGTCCAGTGAAAAACTAACCCAGAATTATGAAGATGAGGCTGGAAATAAAATGTTTAGGGGTAAAAACAATGCAGAATTCCATGGAGGAAATGTTTTATTTCCTGCAGCAAAACACTTTAAAAGGTTTGTGTAGAAAGGGCCAGTGTTCATCTTCCAAAGTGGCCTTTTTCTGGAGGCGAACTGATCTCTGTTGCCTGCCTGGAGATCAGTTGCAATAGCAGAAGATATCCAGCTACCAAATGGAGGTTTGCAACCCTAGTGGATGCCAGTGCTGCAGAGATTGAACTGGGAACCCTGTGGAACATGTTCTGGTTCACCTGAACAACGTGGAATCTGGTCAGAGGAGGCAAGCCATTTCCACTTGAAGTTTGACATTGCATCCCTCTGGACCTGGAAAGTCAGAACTAAGTCAGACCTGGAAAGTCAGACCTGGAAAGTCTAAAGAACCAATCAGGCATGTGACAAAAGGGATACAAGGACATGTAGGGCTGCTGCTTGGTCAATACCCTAAAAATTCGGTAAAATTCAGATTTGCACTTATTTGGGCATAACATTATCTGTATGCCCAAACAAGACAAATAGCATGTTCAGATATACCTGAATATTTGGGTATATCCGAAAAATTCGGGTCCATCTGATTTTTTTGGTATTTTTTGGTGGTTTTTGCGTTTTAGCTTGCAGGGGGTGCATTTGTAAAGCTAGTGGCACCAGAATTTCAAAGTATCATCTGGAGACTGTCCTGATGATACCACCCAAGTTTGGTGAAGTTTGGTTCAGGGTGGCCAAAGTTATGGACCCCCAAAAGGGGTGTCCCATCCCCCATTGTTTCCAATGGGAGCTAGCAGGAGATGAGATGCAAAAGCTGTTCTGTTCTTCCTTTGTGTTGCTGGACTTCTGGCTCCTGACTTGCTTTTGAGAGACAGCAGGTGTCTGTGTTTGGGGGAAATTAGGAAACTCCCACTGAACTGTGCGAGAATGGGATAAGAAATTTAAACCTTTCTCTATAAATAGGCAAGAAGCACTACCCAGCCCTCCTCCTCCTCCTCCTCCTCCTCCTCCTCCTCCTCCTCCTCCTCCTCCTCCTCCTTCTTCAACAACAACAACAACAACAACAACAACAACAACAACAACAACAACAACAACACACAAAGAATCCTGAGACAACCGGATGTTTGCTTGCTTGTTTTGCTGAGTTCTGTCAATGAACGAGTAGATGCACCTTGGTCCCAAAGTCAGAGAAAACGTGCCTATAAAGGAAGCCAGCTGAACTTTATGGCAAATTGCATATGAGTGTTCTACGCAGTATTTGGAACTTGGCTTAATTGGAAGATTCCCAGGAAGAAATCCAGGGGAGGAGAATTCTGGACGCGTCCCTAGTGAACATGCACAGACTTGGTCTGCATCACCCATGAAAAACGATACGCATAAATGATTCACAACAGTGCGTGCTTCTGATGTAGGTTTTTCATACAGTATACATTTCAACTTTCCCTTTTGCTGCGAACGCTGCTCTGACTGCTTTGATGGCTGCATCTTCCTGGGCGACATCTCCCTGGAGAGCCGCCTCTGTTGTCTCCCCTCCGATGACTCAGAATCCTGCTGCCGCTTTCCATGTTAGGAGGATCATTAAGTGGGGGAAAAAGAGCCCAAGTCTTTGGCGTGGCTGAGCTGACGCGAAGGAGCGAGCGCCTGGAGAAGATCTGGCGTGCTGGCAGGCCCTTGTCTAAATCTGTGCCCTTGTTTAAGTGGATCAACTGATTTGTCAGCAGGAAGGATGCACTTTAGCCTAGATGGCGGAGGCTGCCAAGGCCTCTTTCCTGATCATTAAGCGTGTCTGTAATGGCGAGGAGCACAGCCAGGGATGCCCGGTGCCTCTCAATGCTCAAGCTGTCTGAAGATGAGAGGCTATGTCAGGACTTGTCAAGTCCTTCATCAGGAGGGAAGGAGGGAAGTCTCAAAGCTGGGCTGGTTTTCAGCTCTCTGCGGCTTCCCGCTGATATAATTTGATGGAACTTTTAGAAAGCAGGAACGTTTTCAAACACCATCCAGCCTCTTTGTACCTTTCATCCCACTTGCCACAGTTTGTTACATGGTAATTTGTTTTGGGAAGACGTGCCAAGAAACACTAGGGTGTTGTCTAAGTCCCGATTCCAGGAACCGAACAACATCTATATAGCTCTCTCCCACCTATGCCCCCTGACTGCAGATATCTAAATCCACAGATAAGGGGCATGCAGACCTCCAACAGATGTTTTTGCAGACTTAGGGGACCCCCAAGGTTTGCAGAAAAAACATGAAATAAAGAAGAAGGGTTTTCATTCCCCTGATTTTTTTAAAAAAAGCATTGCCTGGACATGTGCAGACAGCACTCTTACCATCTTTGGGCCTGGCCACCATTGTCAGAATATACTATGGGCGTTTCCCCACTCACCACGATTCCCCCTATGCCGCGCGCTGCTCTCAGCGCGCATCATTTCTGGCGCATGCCCAGGCGTCCCCACGACCCCGCACTCTGCGCGGGGTCATCAAAAGGTGCCGTTTACAAGAGTGCCAGGGATGCCGCGCACTGAGGGGGCGCGACAGCGGCAGCGTCGGCTGTGCTGTCACCGCCCCTGTAATGGGGAGTGCCGGCGGACCCCGCGCTACTTGAGGAGAGTAGCGCGGGGCTTATGGTAAGTGGGGAAAGGCCCTAAGAGCAGTGGGGATCCAGACAGGTGGGGAGGGGGAGGCCAAGAGCTGCAGTGGTCCTGGCAATGTTGCCCTTTTTATGGGGTGGGGCCTGAGAAGCCCAGGAGTGTAGAGGACCCTAGGAGTGGTGCAGAAGTGTAGCCCTTCTGTGGCAGTGGAGCTTGGGAGCCCATCCATGGTGGCAGAACTTGGGAGCCAGTGGTGGGCCTGCCCCTCCCCCCATTGTTGTAAAGTAAACATTGGAAGGTAAGGGGAGATGGGATTCCCTCCTCCCCTGCAAACAGTACAGGGTTTCACTTGTCTGCTAACTTGGATGAATCTTTTTGGTGAATCACATGGGCAGCGTTATGAAGGTTCTTGTAGGTCAATCATCCCTCCCCAGTCCACAATGGGGGCAGCAGTGTCCTTTGTATGATGTTTGTTGGTCTCAAAAATAGTTGTTCAGCCACTGTAGAAAATGAAGTGCTGAACTAGTCAGATGCCAAGGTCATTGGTTGCCTAGGGCGCCCTAAAACCATGGGCAGCCCTAGTACGAAGGCAATGAATTGTGTTTCTTCTTGACGCTAGGGTCTTTAATCTCTGCCTCTTCAGTTATGTCTTGTGTCGATTGTCCTCCTGTCCTGCTTATACTGCAAAACAACCAGTGAGGTCTAATGCTACCAGTGGGAGCCAGCATGGTATAGTGGTTAGGAACAGTGGACTCTAATCTGGAGTATCGAGTTGGTTTCTCCACTCCTCCGCATAAGCCACGAACTCATATCTGGTGAACTGGATTCGTTTCTGCGCTCCTACATTCCAGCAGGGTGACCTTGGGCTGGTCACCATTCATTCAGAACTCTCTCAGGCCCACCTACCTCACAAGGTGTCTGTTGTGGAGAGAGGAAGGGAAAGGAGTTTATAAGTCACCTTCAGTTTCCTTACAGGAGAGAAAGGTGGGATATAAATTCAAACTCTTCTTCTGCTTCACTTGAATTGGCTCCTGAAGCAATTATTTGCCCCACAATAGGAACACATAAGTCAAAAGGAATGATTGAGATTAGCAGTTGGTCAAGGGGAAAGTTAATTAGTCCGTTCCAAATAAGGATTCCCACAGCTGCTATTTACCCTTAACATCTCCCTCCATAAATTCATTTACAGATCTCTCAATGTTACATTTAGTTAGAATCTTACTGTCTAATTATGGTTCCTAACACTCAGCAAATGAAGAAGAGGAAGAAGAGTTTGGATTTATATCCCCCCTTTCTCTCCTTGTAGGAGACTCAAAGGGGCTGACAATCTCCTTGCCCTTCCCCCCTCACAACAAACACCCTGTGAGGTAGGTTGGGCTGAGAGAGCTCTGAGAAGCTGTGACTAGCCCAAGGTCACCCAGCTGGCATGTGTGGGAGTGGACAGGCTAATCTGAATTCCCCAGATAAGCCTCCACAGCTCAGGCGGCAGAGCTGGGAATCAAACCCGGTTCCTCCAGATTAGATACATGAACTCTTAACCTCCTACGCCAATGATGGGAAATTTAGAAGGTGGGTGACATTGGGGAGGATGTAGGACACTTCTTCTGCTCTCTGTGGTCTTTGCTATAGAGAATAGCAGGAATTCCCACTATGTGGAGGCCATTTTCTCTCCTGCTCCTTGGTTACTTGGGAGAGGAAATTGGCGCTCGGGGCAGCTAATTCCCTCGGCAGATAAATGGGAGGCCTGCGTCTAACATGGGTGCTTGGGACGGCAGCAGTGATTTTTGAAATTGTGAAAAGATGACTGACAACTCAAAAATTATTTAATCAGTTGACCACCACGATCAGTATCAGTATTTAAAAATTCAGGAGAAGGGAATGGCTTTCTTCCACGCACTGAATTTTGAGGGGTATTATGTAGCAATGATATCGTGTAGGGTAAATCGTAATAGAAAGTTGGACATTCATCCATTTGGCACTCCTTTTTTGGCCTGCCAGGCACAGCACTTGGGGTTAATGAAAATGCCGAACACTTGTGTGGTCCACGCAACAAGCGCTCTGTGAACCTCTGAGCAATCACTTGCCAGCTGGCTGTTGTACTGCCGCCATTGACATCTGCTGTTGCTACCGCTAACAATGCACCCAGCAGCAACGCTGATCTGCTTGCCACAGATTCTCTTTCTTGTCGAAGTTCAGCTGGGTGGAAAAAAAACTTGAAAGAAAGCCAGCACCTGCTTAAAAAAAGTTCATGAACTTGCTGAAGTTTCAATGCCCCTTCTTCGCACCAGACAAATTCCAGAGCGATTCGATGTGACAGAGACTGAAGGAGAAGGAGAAAACCCCCCGCAGGCCCACAAAACCCCTTTTGCTTTGACTGCTTAAGGCTTGGCTTTCAACCAAGCCCATGGAAATGCCGGTTTCAGGCTCTCTGCAAGCGAAAAACTACACATCCTCAGCAATAATCAATCTGCCGAAAGGTTTGTGACGGTGTTTATCATTGGTTCTTTCCACACAGGCACTTCAAAACTTGTTTACGCCCATTTCCTCCAAGGAGTTCCAGAGCTTTGAACCCCAAAACATTTTATTTCCATGTACTGTCGAAGGCTTTCATGGCCAGAATCACTGGGATGCTGTGTGGTTTCCGGGCTGTATGGCCGTGTTCTCGCAGCATTCTCTCCTGATGTTTCACCTGCATCTGTGGCTGGCATCTTCAGATGCCATCAGATCCTCTGAAGATGCCAGCCATAGATGCAGGCAAAACGTCAGGAGAGAATGCTGCGAGAACACGGCCATACAGCCCAGAAATTCACACAGCATCCCATTTTATTTCCAGCCTGAAAACATTTAAAATGCATCTTGGATATTAGTGATTCTTTTGCTGAAGATGTTTTCAAAACGTTTTGACTTGCTGTGTGATCTCTTCAAGGCGTTTCCTATGCCTCACGGCAGCTCTCAGATTTCCTCTTCGGGGTCATTTTCCCAAGCAAGCTGGTCCAAATTTTTATGTATGTATGTATGTATGTATGTATGTATGTATGTATGTATGTATGTATGTATGTATGTATGTATGTATGTATGTATGTATGTATGTATGTATGTATGTATGTATTTATTTATTTATTCGATTTGATAAACCACCCTACCCCCGGAGGGCTCAGGGCGGTGTACAACAACAAACAACACAATAAAACAAATCGAATAGCCCCAGTTAAAATAATACAAAACCTTAAAACTATAAAACTATAGCAGCAGTAACTGTCAGTAAGTGATTAATAATAAGAGACATCTGGTATCAAACCCCAGTGGTCACGTCTGGTATCAAACCCCAGTGGTATCAAACCCCAGTGGTTTCTCAACTGCTGAACCTCGAAACAGAGTATAAGTCCCATCGATCCTGTTTGCTTGAAAGTACCACCTCAAGACAAGTCTGCCTCATCTTCTTATGGCGCATCTTACAGACATTGTAGGAATAATGTACTTCCAATCCACTTTCAAATGCATTTTGCAGCTGGATTTTACCAGTGCGAAATAGCAAAAAATCCACCCTTGCCAACACCAGAACGTGGATTGAAAGTGCATTTCATTCTGCCGAGTGAGCCCATAAAGTTACGTAACTTTGATTTTTTCCTACCTAAATGCAGAACTTTACGTTTATCTCTGTTGAAATTCATTTTGTTTTATAGGCTTTACAGTGTTCTGCTTCTAGCTGCCAGCTGCCTAAGTAGCCTTGTTTGGGGGATATAAATGTTGTAAATAAATAATAAGCTTTGGCAATTCTACTTAGGGCATGGAGCTGGGCAGATTTTGGTCCACAATCCCCCAGGGACAGGGAGTAGATGAAAACGCACCATTGGAGCATCGTTCATTTTTGCTCTGTGTTGATGTTCATGAACTGCCATGGGGACCCTAGGTAGAAAAGTGGGATATAAATCTCTCAAATAAGACTTTATTGGAAAGGGGGGAGGTTTTACATCCTCCTAGTTCCAGCAACTGTCCTAGAGTGAAGAAAAATCTGGCCAGGTCATTTAATCTGGTTGGGATGACGAATGCCTGTCGATTCCAATAAAATCAGTAGACAGTAGCCGTCTTTGCTTCTTGCCAGTGCTACAAATTCAGCTTTTCCTTTTGGGGTTGGAAGCAGATTGGCAAAGTAGAAACCCCTATGCCGAGCCATTAGCGGATGGTTCTCCACGGCGGCATTTTAAAGCATTCGTAAAACGCGTTTGATGATTACTCAACTTGAAGCAGTACGGAGCCACCTGAATTTAAATATTAGATTATTAAAGTGATACTTAATTAGTTTGACTGAATGTTTGCCTTTTATCTGCGCTGACAGATCTTATTAATATTTGCAAGGACTGTGAAATAGGAGGAGAGCTGTAGTTGGCAGCGTGTTCCCCCAGGAATACTAAAGCATGTCAGGACTGGTTGCAACCTTATTTTCTTGCTCTTTTCCTTTCACCTATCTTTTTCTGGCAAACAAAATACCCAGAGATGATGTAGTCACATGACTGTTGGGACTCAGTGAAGGGGCCTAGGGTCTGAGAATTCCCCATCAGCCCCTACATGTGACAATTGGCCATGCTTAGGAGACCAGAGGCTTCTCCAGATGTTCAGGAACCCAATTCCCATCCAGCCCCTACCAGCGTAGAGACGAATCTGGCCCATGCTGACAGCCGCAATAGGAATTATGGATTCTAATCTGGTAAACACCAGGTTCTGAACTATGTTAGCTATGGCTATATGAATTAATTGGTGCTATGTTCTAGCTCTCTTCTGTTCTTGCATATTCCGGGGAGAACAGTCATTTGATACCAAAGTTTGGCTAACATATTCCAGTCCCCAAATTGCAGCTTAATTATGCATTATGTTATATTTTTTGCTAATTGTGCTAATCAAGCAGCATTGTCCCCCAGATGCTTTGTGCTTTCTCTTGATGGTAGAAGTTATTCTAGGACCAGTGAAATATCTTTTCTGGCAGGCCAGGATTTGCTCATGCTTTGTTTTGAGACATATTTGGGAGATGTCATCCTTATGTCCATTATTGCAATCATTTTCTCACTGACAGGAGCAATGGCGGTCAGGAGCAGGCTGGTTTGTTGTGAAATGATTGGACATGCCTGGAATGGGCATTTGGTAAACCCAAATGAGAATGCCTGGAATGGGCCCTCCCTCCCCTCCCTTGCATGCCACCCCTCCCCCTCCTCTCCCTCCTCTAGAGTGGGTGGGCCATGTCCAGATGCTGGGCCCCCTCTCCTCCCTTGCATGCCCCTTCCCCCTCCTCTAGGGTGGATGGGCCATGTCCAGATGCTAGGCCCCTCCCCTCCCCTTCCCTCCCTTGCATGCCACCCCTCCCTCCCTCCCTCCCTCCCTCCCCTATTGGAATGGGCATTTGGTTAACCCAAATGAGACCCCCCAAAAAAAACCCAAGTTATTTTTCAGGGTTTTTCACCCCCCCCCAAAAAAAAGTTAGTGATAAATGAGAGCCAAAAGATCAGATCCTGAAAAATGTCATTTTTTAGCATTTATTGGGCCCATTTTGCCCATTACCTTAGAGGAGGAAGAAGAAGAGGAGGAGGAAGAGGAGGAGCAGTTTGGATTTATATCCCACTTTTCTCAACCATAAGGAGAGAACTGTGACAGGCCCAAGGTCACTCAGTGGCAGGCAGTGATATAGATTGCTTTATTTCTAATATGGAAGTAGAAGAAGAAGAGTTTGGATTTATAGCCCATCTTTCTCTCCTATAAGGAGACTCAAGGTGGCTTACAAACTCCTTTCCCTTCCTCTCCCCACAACAGACACCTTGTGAGGTGGGTGGGGCTGAGAGAGTTCCAAAGAACTGTGAATAGCCCAAGGTCACCCAGCAGGAATGTAGGCGTGCAGAAACACATCTAGTTCACCAGATAAGCCTCTGCCACTCGAGTGGAGGAGTGGGGAATTCACCTGCTCTTAACCACTACACCACGCTGGCTCTCCAGATCTTTAGCAGCCAGATCTTACTGGCATGGCCCGTAAGAATGTTCATCAAAAGTGTCCTGTTCATACAGGTATGTTGATTCTACAAACATTTGTTTCACTGGTTGGCCATTCAGACATTGACTCTGAGCGCCCGTGAGCATCTTCCCCCTTTCAACCAGAGCAATGTGGCAATTTCGCTGCCCGCGGTGCTTTCTTGACAAGTCATCCTTCTACATCAAACCTTAGAGAGTGACGGCAGCCAGAGGCTATCTATAACGGTGGCGCATCAGTATGTAGTAATCATAATTACATGAAATAACTATCTAAAGGGTACTCTGATGAGTGACAAGGCAGAGAATACACCTTGACACCTGCCAAAGTCTTACTAAACAAACGCAAGGAATTATCCCTGCCATTCCGTCACTTGGTCAGTGAACACAGCCAAGCCGGAGTTAATAAAATTAACCTGACAGTCGGGCAGGGTAGGTTGTATTCTTCATCTTGCTGTCAAAGGCAAGTCACTGTAGGAAAAAGAAAACCCCAGAAGCCCTCTAGGGCATCCAACCAAACGCTGAAAGAAAAAAAAACTGGTGTGTAAAGTGATGGGGTAAGAGCTGAAGTCCTTGTTTGAGAAGGCTCAGCTCAGTCAGGAAATCGCAGGCTTCAAGCAAGCTGTTCTCTCTCCCCGCAGCGCCTTCCCATCTGTTTACATCGAGACAATAATATAACACTAGTCTAGTAAAGGGTGAGAAGTTCCAGGCTTGACCCAAATCTGCTCACATTTTTGTGGAGCTTCCCGATCAGATGCTCAAACATACTGAACGAGTGTTGGATGGGATGCTCGTGCAATGCACACGTGCGAGTGTGCAATTGTGAGTGCTTGACGGGAAGCTTGCAAAACACACGCAATGCACTGACACGAAGAAGGTGACCTCCCCTGCCTTTTCCACCCTCACCCCACCACGAACGTTATCTTGCTGAAGGAGAGGCTATCCTTCTGGGGAACGGCTCTTCAAAAAGAGAGGGACCCACCCTGACAGGGACTTAGCTTTTCCTGCATGATGTCCTGCAGGGCGGATGGGAATTTTTGTAGCTTCCACTACTAATCAGAATGCCGAGAAGCTTACAATTCTTATGATTGCTGCAGTCCATTTTCGAATGGCTACCTCTATTGCTCTGCACTAGAGAAGCAAGGTTGTAATGCACAAGCACCTTTCCATCTAGGCCACCACCTGATATGACTTGCCGCTCTCCTCCCCCCTTCTTTCCTGGGGAGAATTTTAAAGTGGGGTTGGTCGGACGCCTCTACTATTATTATCATTATGTTTGTATCGCTGTTTTAAAGATTTTAGTAATTCATTTTATTTATGCTTGTGCTGTACACCGCCCAGAGCCCCTTGGGGATGGGGCGGTATAAAAGCCGAAACAATAAAATAAATAAATAAATAAATAAATAAAGACCAACAAGATTTCCAGAGTATTAGCTCTCAAGAGTCAAAGTTCCTTTCATCAGATACAGGAGATTTAACTCTCGAAAGCTTTTACCACAGAGATCTAGGTTGATCCTGCATTGAGCAGGAGGTTGGACAAGATGGTCTATATGGCCCTTTCCAACTCTATGATACGATGGCCTATATGGCCCTTTCCAACGCTCTGGCTCTTTCCGCACGGGCCTTTAACAGCGCCCTGGAAATGGCAAAAACATTGTCCCCAGGGAGCTGTTCACACGGGGGGCGCAGCTGCATCGCAGCCGCGTCGCCCTCACGCCTCCCCAGCGGTGCGAAGCCACTGTTTCCTGATCTCGCTTCCCCAGCAAGGTTTTTGGGAAACAGCGGCTTCCAGCCGCTGCTGTGCGAACAGCAGCAGCTGGAAGGCGCCATTCCCCCTCCCCTTTCCCAAACGCCTCACCATGTCCTCCAGCCTCCAGCGCGTCGCACAGGCCAGGGGACACGCCCCCCCTGCCCTGCAACTTCCGAGCTGTTGCACAGGGCAGGGGGGCATGTCCCCTGGCCTGTGCGACATGCCAGAGGCCGGAGGACACGGTGAGGTGTTTGGGGGACGGCGCAGCCTGTGCGCATGCTGCGCCATCCTCCCTGTCGCAACCAGGACCGTTCATGCGAACGGTCCCGGGGGGGTTGGGTCGGCGTTATGTACGCCGACCCAACCCCCATCATGGCCGTGCAGAAGCGGCCTATGATATGATGGCCTATATGACCCTTTCCAACTCTATCATAAGATGGCCTATATGGCCCTTTCCATCTCTATGATATGATGGCCTATATGGCCCTTTCCAACTATGATTCTATGGTTCTGTGACCTTGTTGGTCCATTCTGCACAAATCCCCCAAACATTTCTAAAACGTTTTCTCCCTATGGTTGAAATACAAAAAAATTATAGCTAGCACAACAGCGTTATGGTTATTTCCAGTTGAGGCTTACCACAGAAAAGAACTAAATATGAAAGAGAAATGGCTAACCTATTGAGAACTGCTGAACTTCAAAAATGACATATGGGAACTTAAATCTATGGAGGAGATAACAGATATTGTAAAAACCTGTTCCCATTACAACCATTTACTGGAGATGTTCAGAACTGATCAAAGAGTATGGGTTTTGATATACAAATGACAGAATTTGAAAGTAAGGTTGTACAAATAATGAGATGTTGTTGGAATGGGATACAGAAGATGAACTTGTAAAACATGTGATGATCAAATGGGCCAGAATCATTGGTAGGAATATTAATCCGGAGAAGTGGGAGAGACTATGGAAAAGGGATCTAAAAATTACAGCATGCTATAACCTGAAAGAAAATAATTACAAAATGATGTACAGATGGCATCTGACACCCCAAGAAATGGCAAAAATGTATAAAGGTATATCTAATAGAAGAAGAAGAGTTTGGATTTATATCCCCCCTTTCTCTCCTGCAGGAGACTCAAAGGGGCTTACAATCTCCTTGCCCTTCCCCCCTCACAACAAACACCCTGTGAGGTAGGTGGGGCTGAGAGAGCTCAGAAGAACTGTGACTAGCCCAAGGTCACCCAGCTGGCGTGTGTGGGAGTGCCCAGGCTAATCTGAATTCCCCAGATAAGCCTCCACAGCTCAGGCGGCAGAGTGGGGAATCAAACCCAGTTCCTCCAGATTAGATACGCGAGCTCTTAACCTCCTATGCCACTGCTGCTCCTAACCCCAATAGATGTTGGAAATGCCAAAAACATGAGGGATCTTTTTTCATACGTGGTGGCTATGTACAGAGGCTAAATCCTTTTGGGACAGGGTACTCAAAGAAATGCAGAAAATTATGAAAATAATTTGAGATGATATCCCAAATCAACAGAGACTGCTTTTCTTGTATATTTGTACTGCTGCAAGGACATTGCATGCCCAGAAATGGAGAGAAGAAAAAGTACCAACCAAGGAAGATGGGATACAGAAGGTCACAGAGTATTCAGAAATAGCAAAACTAACAACTGTGGGGTTTATTACTTTGTTTATTTCCTAGTCTGAAATGTACCTTGTTTATTATTTATTTATTTAATTTATTTATTTGATTTGATAAACCGCCCTACCCCCGAAGGGTTCAGGGCGATGTACAACAGCAAATAACAAGACAATAAAACAAATCGAATAGCCCCAATTAAAACAATATAAAACCTTAAAACTATTAAAACTATAGCAGCAGTAACATACAAAAAATGAATGATAATAAAAGGCGTCTGGGATCAAACCCCAGTGGACAAACCCTGGGCGGGAGGGGGTAGGCAAATGGTCAGATATATAGCCAGTGCGCGGGCAACAAAAGAGGGGCAGGCTCAGCGCCCCCCCCCCAAAAGCTTAGTGGAACAACACAGTTTTGCAGGCCCTGCAGAACTCTCCGAGGTCCCGCAGGGCCCTAACTGCTGGAGGAAGAACGTTTTATTACCTGGTCTGAAATAGCACAGCCCCCAAAAGTTGGTTACATGTTATTTCTAGCGTGGTATAGTGGTTAAGAGTTTTAATTTGGAGAACTAGGTTTGATTCTCCACGCCTCTGCATGAATGGTGGACTCTAATCTGGTGAACCAGATTCGTTTCCATGCTCCTATACATCAAGTCTCCCGGGTGACCTTGGGACAGTTCTATCTCACCCCCAGCAACCTCACAATGTGTCTGTTGTGGGGGTGAGAGGAAAGGAAGGGAAAGTGATTGTAAGCCACTTTGAGACACCTTAGAGAAAAACAGGGTAAAAACCTAACTCCTATTTTTCTTATAGTTCAGCCTGAGAAAGATTAAATACAGAAGAATCTTATATTTATCAGGGCTGAGTGGAAATAGCTATATTTATAGAAAACACCAAGCATTAATTATTTCACAACAAAAATCCCATGCCATATTGCTTCAGATTTTCGAAAAGATGTTTTCAGACTGATTCATGGCTGGAAGTGCCATGAACATAAGGATGTAAGAAGAGCCCTGCTGGATCACATCGATAGCCTGTCTACATCAACATCCTGATATTTGCAGTGACCAATGAAAGGCATCAAAAAGTTCACAGCAGGGGCAGGGGCACAAAGAACAGCTCCATCATAAGGTTGCCAAATCTGGGTTGGAAATTCCGGGAGATTTGGGGGTGGAGCCTGGAGAAGGAGGAGTTTAGAAAGGGGATGGACCTCAGTGCAGGTATAATGCCATAAAGTCTTCCCTCTGTATCAGCCATTTTCTTCAAGGAGACTGATCTGAGCAGTCTGGGGGATGAGGTCTCAGAAATAACACTCAGATCCAAGGCAGCTTCCACGTAAGGCTCATTATGCATGGAATGCTTACCTTGGAACTCTTCTCTGGACAGTGGGCTTGCAGTGGGTTCTCCTCACATTTCTTTGTTTACACGTGAGGAGGCATTCTCTCCTGGTTGTGCAGTTTTTCTGCAGAGAACTTTCCCAGCTTGGTTCTCTTAACTTTTCCCATCAACTTGTACTTAAAGGCACAAATCTTAAAGGCTCAGATCTCATTACATTAGGTAGTCAAGATTGCTGTCTTAGTCTTTAAACTGTTCCTTCATCAATATTGCAGACATATGTTGTGGTAAAGGGGAGGAATTGAAAACGTTTTCAAAAACTGGGGAAAGGGCCCCAGTAGGAGTCTTGCAGTTTCATCTGCTTTCTATTGGTCAATGCATTCTTCTTAGGATGCTCACCTAACATCTTAGATCTTGACCCAAGTGCTGCCTTGGAGGAAGTTGGGGTTTGGTTGCCAGACCCAGCTTATCTGGCTACCCAGGTGCTTCCGGCTTCCATGGAGCCCTTCTCTAGTTCTAGCATACTGCTGACAGAGAACAGAGCAGTTTCTGAGGATTGTGGAATGTTAAAAAAAATGTCACATGCATTAAAGAATTTGTTCCTATGATAGATAATGCCTCCTTTTGAAGGGCTTTAATAGATCTGTTTTCTAAATTCAGGCAGTCTGTTTTGTTTATGATGCAAATTATTTGCTAAATAAGCAAATTATTTGCTAAACATGCACATTAATTGCTGCGTTGCCTATCACTTGCTTTCGCTCCTACTCCTGGTAGCAATTACCACACAAAAGTTGGGGAAAGATCAGCAAAGGTGTCTTCCCACTTCTCTGTGGTCGAATCCCCACTACTGTCTTAGCCAGGTTTCAGAACACAAACGACCTCAAACCTGGTTAGTTTGTGTTCTGAAACCTGGCTAAGACGGTAGTGGGGATTCCACCTGTTTGTCCCTGTTTTCTTTGCAGGTAACAGCCAAGTTGTTAGTTGGTGTGTCAGTTGTAGCTATGACTTCCCTCAGCAGCCAAAATTTATTTATTTATTTATTTGGATTTATATCCCGCCCAATCCCCGAGGGGGGAGAAATAGAAGTTTCACGTGACCCAGCAGAAGACTGTGGCCACCTTTTCTTGCATGTCTGTTTGCCTGAGGACTGGAGACTTGACTTTTTGAAAATAAAAAGTAAAGCTAGGAAGCTTTGGCCATTTCCACACAACACAGACAAAATGTTTTAAAGTGGGAAATAGCAATTTTCCTCATGGAGTTCTGCATGCTTTTTAGACCAAAATGTTTTTTTCCCCAGCCTGAAAACGTTTTATGTGCATTCTGCTCCCTAGCGCTTCATTTGTGAAAACATTTTCAAAACATTTTCCTGTGCTGTGCAGAGCTCCTTAAGCCGTTTTCCACACATCCCGTTTTCTGAGGTTTCAGCGACTGACTCATGCTTTATTGTCGTCAGGTTTTTATTTTAACGGGGGAAAGGGTGTCATATCTTCGAAGCTACAAAGACGTGACCTGTAGAGGATCACAGCACGAGGCCTCGAAGCCTCATAGCATCGGGTCCACGGAGTTTAAAAAACAAAATAGAACGACCAAAAATGGCTGCCAGGAATCAGTTCAAAGGAGTGAGTGCAGACAAACGGGTGTGTGTGTGTGCGTATGTGTGTGTTTGAAAATGTTTTGTACGTGTTTGCAAAACATTTTCAAGGACTTGTTTGGAAATTACCTCTGTTAGCTAATGTAAGGTTAGCTAATGTTAGCTAATGCCCCAGAAGGCAGTGCGGCAGCCTTCCAAAACCCGGGACATTGGGGAAAACCCGCGGGACGCGGGACAAGTTCTTTCAAGCCGTGAATGTCCCGCCAAAAGCGGGACGGATGGTCAGCTTAAGCTAATGGCTAAAACAGGCCTCCAGCGACATGCCCAAAATCAAGGCAACCAGGCCATTTGGCAACCTATATATTTTTTTGGAAATTTGGATGTAAAAGTTTGTGAGTAGCAGGGCCTTTTTCTTTGGCCCTCAAATGCACTGGGATAATCCGTAGCCTCGTTCCTCTGGGATTTCACCATTGTTTAGTTATGCAGAGAAATGCAGGAAAAGAACTTCTTGACTCAGTGAGCTCTTCCAAAATAAACTCAGACTTCTGCTTGCTGCGGTCTGCCACTGAGCCCAGAGAGAGCACACATCTGTGACTGCCGTTGACTCGGAAAACTTGACCCCATTTGAGGCAGCACAGAGGTGAAAAAATGCCCCTTTGTTCGCCAGCCGTGCACAATGACTCAAACAAAGAAAAATAAAAAAGAACGAGGTCCTCTACACATACTGAGCAGTCCCACAAGTCTGAATGGAAGGCAGAAAGGGGAGGAATTATGTTCATCATCCAGAATCAGGGGCGTATCGCCCAGGGGGACATCTGGGGTCAAATGTCACCGGGCTGCTGCCATTTAGTCACGTGGGGGGTGGAAAATCACCCCCATACCCCTCTCCCTTCCCCCCAGGTCCATACACTGACTTCAAGACCTGGTGCAAAAAAAGTTGTTTGGTCGTGGTGGGGGAGGACGGCCGCTCATACGTGGGGGGGGGGGGGGGGGGGGGCAGAAAACTCAGATTTTACACTGGGCTACGTTTTCCCTAGATATGTCTCTGTCCAGAATACATATTGGAGCCTAGGTGAGTTTCTAGCTTGAACAGCCAACTTTTCAGCCAACTTTGCTTCTGTGCCTATGAAGGTTGCCTCCAGGTAGTGTCTGGAGATCTCCTAGCAATTCAACTGATACAGCTGCAGACATCAATTCCCTGGATAAAATCGCTGCTTTGGAAAGTGAGCTCTATGTTATTATACTCCACGGAAGTCCCTTCCCTTTCCAAACTTCATCCTTCCTTGACTCCAGCTCGAACTCTCTAGGAGTTTCCCAATCCGGAGTTGGCAACCCTAGAAAAGAGACCTGACATGCTAAAAGTAGTGACTACACCAGGATTTAGCAGCCCCACCACCCTTTTATTAAAAAATCCCTGTTTCAGTTGTTCTTGAGCAGATCCAAACTGGGAGCAGTTATTTAGAAGAAGAAGAGTTTGGATTTATATCCCACCTTTCTCTCCTGTAAAAAGACTCAAGGTGGCCTACAAGCTCCTTTCCCTTCCTCTCCCCACACCAGACACCTGGTGAGGTAGGTTGAGAGACTTCT
Organism: Sphaerodactylus townsendi; assembly: GCF_021028975.2. Taxonomy (NCBI): domain Eukaryota; kingdom Metazoa; phylum Chordata; class Lepidosauria; order Squamata; family Sphaerodactylidae; genus Sphaerodactylus; species Sphaerodactylus townsendi. The sequence goes on from NC_059437.1 coordinate 47,677,797, forward strand.
GAATGTAGAAGAGCGGAAATACATCTGGTTCACCAGATAAGCCTCCGCCACTCAGGCAGAGGAGTGGGGAATCAAACCCCGTTTTCCAGGTTAGAATCCACCCGCTCTTAACCACTACACAATTTATTCATTTGCTTCATTTATACTCTATCCCCAGTGGAGACCCTACAACTTACAGCTTCCTTCTCTTCTCTGTTTTATCCTTACCAGAACCTTGTGAGGAAGGTTAGTGTGAGAGTATATGGCTGGTCCAAAGTCATATTGGCAGAACGGGTTCTTAACCCAGATCCTAGTGAGATCCTCTGTCTGCTACACTGCCTTTTTATATTTATGCCATTTTCTTGCGGAGGTTTTCCCCCACTAGTAAGAATTCAGCGCTGTCAAGTCATAACTGACTTATGGAGGTTTTCAAGCCAAGAGACAAGGAGAGGTGGTTTGCCATTGCTTTCCTCTGTGCAGAAACCCTGGTCTTCCTTGTTGGTCCCCCATCTAAAGTCCTAACCGTGACCCATTCTGCTTCACTTCCAAGTTCTGGCAACTATTTCAGGGACCTCAGTAGTGTACAGTGCCATAGGCCCTTTCCGCATGGGCCAAACCGAGTGAGGTTTTTGGGAAACAGCAGCTTCCAACCACTGCCGTGCGAATGGCAGCGGCTGGAAGGCTCCATCCCTCCCCCCTTTCCCAATCGACTTACCTTCCCTGCGACAGTCTGGTGCGTTGCCGAGGCCTGGGGAGATGCCCCCCCGCCCTACGTCTCCAGAGCGGTTGTGCAGGGCAGGGGGGCATGTCCCCTGGCCTCGGTGACGTGCCGGATGGTCGCAGGGAAGGTTAGTCGATTGGGCGACGGCGCAGCATGGCGCCCTCTTCCCGGTAGTTTCCGGGACCATTCATGCCAAAGGTCCCGGGGGGTTGGGTGGGTGTCATGTACGGCCATAGAGTCCACCTTTTAAAGAACCTTTTTTCTCTAAAGAAACAGATCTCTGCCGTCTAGAGATGAGCTGTCACTCCAGGGGATCTCCAGCTCATGCCTGGAGACTGGCATCCCTAGGAACCAATCCCCGTCGTCTGGAGACCAGGGGTACATTCTGGGAGATCTGCAGACCCCACCTGGAAGTTGGCATCCCTAAATCACAACCTGCCCGTCCGAGCGACAGGCTTGGTCCGAGAGCAGCGTGGGAACAAAGCGTGCGGAAAACCTGCCATCCCCTGAAACGAGCGTGCCGCTCAGTTCTGCTTTATTTCCTTGTTTTGAAATCCACACCGCTGCCTGTTACCACTCAAGGAAGCCACATTATCAGCTTTAAGCAAAAGGCCTGTGCTGGAAGCAGGGGGGCCCTCCCTGCAGAGCCCTCCCTGCTGCCAAAGCGCCGGGCCTGTCTGCCTTTGTGTGCTCAAGATGGTGTTGGCTGGAACAAGATCTCAATTACCCCAGCCTTTTGTACTGACGTCTGGGATTTATTGCTGCGTGCCGCTTTCCCGGAACCGGAGAATCGCTTGATGAAAGTGCCATCTACCGGGCAGAGAGGCTGTGGGTTGGGAAATCATCTGGATGATGAAGGGAAAAAAGGACCTGTCTTTGGAGAAAGGGAGGAAGAGAGAGAGAGAGAGATGTTAATAACACAGTAGGTGGAGGGAAGTAGAGTCGAGGCCGGCCTTGAAATTGCATTCTGACAACACGGATGACAGTTATTTTGATTTGTAAATGTCTACCTTCTTGGAGGAAACTGCCTTATATAATACTTAGCTGTCAACTGGTTCTGAGGCATTGGCTGTCGAGCATCAATGGGGGTCTGTATTTTTCACAGTTTGTATACAGAGGAAGCGTGCAATCTTCTCGCGTATGTTTTTCATCCGCCGAGCGCGCGCCGCGCCTCCTTTGTCATTCTGCGTCGAAGCTTTTCTTTGCGACTTTTGATAAGGAGGACATCCAAGACTGAGGACGAAGGAGAAGCCGGGGATGACTGCTGTTTAAATCCGGACAATCCCCATTTTGCTTTCGCTTCTCCCTTGGCAAATTCGGCTGTGAGGTTTTGTGTCTATGCATGCTGGTTTTACACATTTGTATCTTTTTCTCTTTCTTCGTATGGCTTCCAGCAAAAAGTATGCGATTTGCAAGAATACCTGCACATTAATAAAATCAGTATTGTGCCTTTTGAACTGACCTGGGCGGCCCAGGCTAGCCTGATTTTGGCAAATCTCAGAAGCTAAGTAGGGTCAGTCCTGGTGAGTACTTGG